>NC_079173.1:45136595-45340438 GCF_947568905.1 Ostrea edulis | reverse complement strand
TCCCTGTCGATTTGGGGGTCAAAAGGTCAAAGGTCACGCACACTGGACATCGAAGTAGCAATATGGTTTCCGGGCTCTAAAGCGTTATCCTTTCCACCTACAGTCACCATAGCATACATATGGACTACCCATGGGATGAAGATGTTCCCTATCGATTTTGGGGTCAAAAGGTCAAAGGTCAAGCGCACTGGACATCAAAGTAGCAATATGGTTTCCATTTAAATTCTTTAATGGCTTTTTTCATTCATGGAGATGTTTTGTTTGTTATCAGCTTTTGTGGTTTACTTTAAGTGTTAGTCATTTTTAGTGCTTTTTTTTATCCTTTTTATTTGACCTCATATCTCCTATTAGATCTGACACTTGGATGTTGAGTGTAGTTTGTATTGGTGCATTAGGTGAAGATGAAGGTAAAACTTGATACAGTAAAACTCTGATATATAACGATTTTCTGCGGACATTCTATAAAAATTCGTTATAAGCGTAATTCGCTATACGTTTATAGCGAATTCATAATTCAAATATAACAAATTCGTTATAAAACTGATTTGTTCTACATGTATATCAGTTGTACAAGAAAGCGGCAATTGATATTCTTGTGTTTATATTGTCTCTAAGAGAACTCGAGCCTGTATATTTTCGAGAAGAAATATTTTTATACAAAAAATATACACATTATTTATATATGATAATTTATCTTGATTTATTATTAAGTCACGCAAGAACATGTCGAGAGAGAAATGTTAACAAAAGTATGTGCAATACATACATGTACAAACAGTCTATTGCAGTTGTCATTAAATACTTGTTGCTTTACACAAATAAAGGAGTGTTCGATAAAATAAATGCAATCAAATTTCAAATTTGATTAGGCCAAGTCAACTTAATTAGTATATTATCATCCAGGGTCAGCAAAAAGTATAGGGCGGGTGGGAGGATTTTATTTTTTAATTTTTATTTTCTGAGATAAATGTTAAAGACAAATGTTTGTTTTTTTTCAACAGATCCGCATCATTTAATGCAAGATGGATATCAATCTATGCTATTTTCATAGACTAATTCCAGGTTAAGCTTTAATCTAAGGATAAAACATAAATATACCTAACTTCTTCAAGATTAAATGCCGGTAAGAACGCGAGAAATTAAGAGAACCATATCGATCTATTTTCTTCAACTGGGTTTTCACGTTGCTATACCGGAACTGTAAACTTCAGTGTAAATACCGGAGTCGGACATGATTGATTGATTGATTTTTGATGTTTTCCGCCACACTCAACAATTTTTCAGTTATATGGTGGCAGAGAGAACCCAGATACAATGCACCTGGGAAGAGACCACCGACCTTCCAAAAGTAAACTGGGAAACTTTCTCACTTAACGGCGCGAGCAGTATTCCAACCCGCGCCGACAGAGGTGAGAGGCCGTGTGATTTTGAGCGCGATGCTCTAACCACTCGGCCACGGTGGCCCCAGTCAGACATGAAAATAATCCGGAAATCGCAATTTTCGCAAAATAAAAAAAATTCGGGGCGGGCCAATTCTTGAGGGGCTGGCGGGGATGATAATCTATCAATTAAGTTGAATTGGCCTTAGCGAGAATAGTAAACAATATCGACAATATATTTGCTAAACGTATGTGTAAGTATTGTTTTGCGTTAAAAACCTTTTTCTTTTTAAAAAAAAAATACAAACAGAAATTTCGTAATAAGTGTGGATCCTTTATGGCAATGGAAAACCATTTTTAACAATTGCAAGTGTAAAAAAAAAAGTAAATTCGTTATAAAAGGTGATTTATACGTTCATTTTTAATTCAAGGGGAATAGGAATTTACTTCGTTATATCCGTAAATTCGCTATATCCGTTTTCGTTATAAACGCAGACTTTTATATAGAATATATAAAGAATTTGCCGTGGAAATCGATTTCACTTTGCTATAGCTGTAATTTCGCTATATCCGTGTTCGCTATATTCTAGTTTTACTGTATATTTATTTTCTTACGCATGCAATCAACATTTCTAACATTAGATTTGATATAATGCTCTCGGTTCATCAATTATCATCTCAGAATTTTCCAGTTAGATACATTGTCATCCCAATTGTTGTCACTGAGAAATTTTGATTGCAAAGGGCAAAGGTCAACTAGAATACATTGTTAAGATTCATGTACAGCTAGTGATATATATGTAGCACTGTATATTTGTAATGCAAGAAGTGGATACACTGGCCCCAGGAGAATTTCATATGCTACAAAATAAATTTTCTCACTATACAATTATTATACTACAGTAGCATGGATGTGAATTGAATTGAACTCTTACATGACCAATTTGAATTGATGCACAGTAATTATTTTTTGTTATAAATCAAGAAGAAAAAGCTACTGTCTGATCAGGCTTATGTTTGTTTGTTTTGATGTTTTCTGTCACACTCAACAATTTTTCAGTTATATGGTGGCGCCCAGTTTTTATTGGTGGAAGAGAACCCAGATACAATGTACCTGGGAAGAGACCACTGACCTTCCGAAAGTAAACTGGAAAACTTTCTCACTTACCGGCGCGAGCGGGATTCGAACCCGCGCCGACAGAGGTGAGAGGCCGGTTGATTTTGAGCACAATGCTCTAACAACACGGCCACGGAGGCCCCCAATAGGCTTATGACCTTGAATCCTGTCATGTCATGCAATGTGTGGTGAAAATGATTTAAATGATGGAATGAATTTAAATAATTGATCAATCATTAATTACATTGATCAATATAGAATTGATGTTGTCTGTGGTAGGTTGGACCCATTTCTACAAGATTAAATGCTTAACCTCTGCCGCAGTTATAGACAAACTGTGACGAGATTGCTAGTGATAGGTTTTCTTTTGGAGTAGTGATACTTAGATGACCGGGTGGTCATGCTAGTCTCTTGACATGTGATGTAGGATTTGTGATTGATTACATTCTGGGTTTTTTGATACCTTCAGACTATCCAGACAGTGACGCCAAAGAAGAATCTGACTCTGATAACGAGGACGCCAGAGGAGAAGCTGATCCTAAAACATGTTGCCAGCGGTGTATCTTGGTGTAGATGTAAGAATTAATTTCCCAGTGGTGTCACATAATCTTAAAGTGATATATGGCTTTAAAATTGTATCAAAATTTTAATATGAAAACGAACAAAACATCAATTTCAAATTTTTATGTGTTTTACGCTTAATGACATGCTAATATTTTTACTCCTGCATTCTTTAGAAAAATGTTTTCTCACAAGTTTACAGAAATGATTTAATGATTGTATTTTATGTTTTGCAGGTGACATACGATTTCCATTACCATTCCTTCAGCCAATAAATCTAATCTACATTTCCTCATCTAGTGATGGTGGACACTGATTACATTTTCTCATCTAGTGATGGCGGACATTGATTACATTTCCTCATCTACTGATGGTGGACCTTGATTACATTTCTTCATCTAGTGATGGTGAACATTAATTACATTTCCTTATCTAGTGATTGTCGACATTGATTACATTTCCTCATCTAGTGATGGTGGACACTGATTACATTTCCTCATCTAGTGATGGTGGACGCTGATTACATTTCCTCATCTAGTGATGGTGGAAGCTGATTACATTTTGTGAAGAGTTATCGTTATTTGTTAAAATATTTCCTCTTTTTTATATTGAATTATCTTTCTTTACGACTTAGACTTCAAACCCGTTTAGAGTTACCATACTTAATTCGAGCACGTACTTCCTGTTTACCTGTGAGTGTGTTTCACGCATCGGTCGATTGTTCCAATCATTCATTTTCTACTTAGAGATAGCACACACTGTAAGTAGTCTTTTGCAGTTCATTATCATGATTCTCTTGGCCTTTGAATACATATTTACTTTATTTTGGTTTGTTAGCTATTCTTGTATATTATATTTAGAAGTGGCATACATCTGAATATTTTCTATGGAACGCCGTTAGTGTCATATGCATCTTTCACATAAATGTACGCACTTAACAAATTTTTCTACGGAAACAAGTTTGTGATAAAATTAAATCCAAATTTTGACTAATTTCTTTTTGCAACATTTCTTAAGTTTATTTTTGATTATTTATTTATTCATTTGTAATTTAACAGTATATTTATTACTCCTTTTGCTTGTTTCAGTCTTTTACCACACATGAAGTACATAATAAAGACTACGCACCGTCCTATTGTGTCTTTGGTTAAACTATCTGCAAAAGTAATGGCAGAATACATTTCCTCATCTAGTGATGGTGAATATTGATTACATTTCCTCATCTAGTGATGGTGGATACTGATTACATTTCCTCATCTAGTGATGGTGGACGCTGATTACATTTCCTCAATCTAGTGATGGTGGACACTGATTACATTTCCTCATCTAGTGATGGTGGACACTGATTACATTTCCTAATCTACTGATGGTGGACCTTGATTACATTTCCTCATCTAGTGATGGTGGACGATAAAATTTTACATTTCCTCATCTAGTGATGGTGGACGCTGATTACATTTCCTCATCTAGTGATGGTGGACGCTGATTACATTTCCTAATCTACTGATGGTTGACCTTGATTACATTTCCTTATCTAGTGATGGTGGACGCTAATTACATTTTCTCATCTAGTGATGGTGGACACTGATTACATTTTCTCATCTAGTGATGGTGGACATTGATTACATTTCCTCATCAGTGATGGCTGACATTAATTACATTTCCTCATCTAGTGATGGTCGACATTGATTACATTTCTCAATCAGTGATGGCAGACATAGATTAAAGTTGATCATTGTAGCAAGTATTCATGATTTTGTGTTAATTATAACCTCCATGTGATTCATTGATCAAACCTTCATTTTTACACTTTATTTATTACATTTGTATGTATTGATTTAATAAGAGACATTTTTTTGCTCCCCCTCCCCCTTCAAAGAAGAGGGGCATATTGGTTTGCACTTGTCGGTCAACCACATGTTGTCTGCTCAATATCTTGAGAACCATTTACTTGATCGTAATGATATTTCATATGTGGGTTGGTTATGAAAAGAAGAAGATCCCTATTGTTTTTCAGGTCAAAAGGTTAAAGGTCAAGGGTCAGTCTACTCTGGACATAGGAATATACTGTCCGCTCAATATCTTGAGAATCCTTTGCTTGACATACATCAAACTTGGTACACTGGTACATTTTCAGGAGTTGATGACCTCTATTGATTTTTAGGTCACAATGTCAATCCACTCTTGACATAGGAAGATATTGTCTGCTCAATATTTTGAATTAATGATGCTACTCTCATTTAAATGATGTGTGTATAACCCTTTTCAATTTTGCACCGGGGGGGGGGGGGGGGGGGGGGGGGCATATTCGTTTTAGAAACATCTCTTGTCTATATAAGTTTTATGATGTATTTTTTTGTAAAAGAATTTTCAATCATGTAAATATTTTAGATATTTTTCTATCTGTATTATGCATGTTTGCTAAAATAAAAAGAAACGACTGTGTAGATAAAAACACCCAAAATGTTGTCTTGTTTTAAATGTGTCTTGAATCAAGTTTGATCTGTGTTTTGAATAATCTTAACATGCCAAGTATACCATCTCAGCTTAAAGGTATTTCTTATTTCATAGCTTTATTATGTCATGAATGAAAGTTTGTCCTACCTTATTTTTCAAAAAGAGCTCGATAACTGTTAAATTTTATCCAGATTATTGCTTAGGAAAAGGTGCCGCATCCGACGAGCATAATGAAATTTATACTGTGTATTAAGAAAAGACGAAAAATGAATTCTAATATGAAATTTCTGAAAGGAAAACCCCCTGAATAATTTTTTCCATCCATTTTGGCAATTTTGTGCCAACTTCACGCTCAATTCATACCACACAAAACAATTTTGGATCAAATTAAACGTAGGTTGGATTTGTTTATACATTCCTTATTTGAATGCCAGATTTTGGGACTCCTACTGAAATCATATATTTTCTGGGTCAGATGACTTTAGAAACTCTACATACTTTTTTTTAAGAAAACCAATCTGTTTACCAAATTCGACACTGAGCAGTAAAGTATCAGATAGGGACTCAATTCTATTCATCGAGGGGTTCAGTTAATCCTTTTCAGAATTGCCATATGCAAGGTGAAGATAACGAACAGTGATCAATCTCATAACTCCTACAAGCAATACAAAATAGATAGTTGGGCAAACATGGACCCCTGGACACACCAGAGGTGGGATCAGGTGCCTAGGAGGAGTAAGCATCCCCTGTTGACCGGTCACACCCGCCGTGAGCCCCATATCCTGATCAGGTAAACGGAGTTATCCGCAGTCAAAATCAGTGTGCCAAGAACGGCTTAACAATCGGTATGAAACACGTCAGACAGCATTTGACCCAATGCGAGGTTGTATTGACGAACTAGATCGTTATAACGACCATAGAATTTGCGAAATGCTGACTTCAATCGAGACTGTTGAAATCCCTGTACCATCAACTTGTTTGTCAGTAGCTTACCTCGATTTAAAAACTGACTATACCCAGAACAAGCTCTTGCATATCGAATCAGTTGAGATATATAAACACCATATGCAGGTGATAATGGAATATTGCTACATAAATGTGGGAAGTTGACGATGGAGAAGCTGAAATCATCCCGTTTGTCATACAGTTGAGTTGTTAGTTTGCCGTTAATGTCTACGTTCAATAAAATATCTAAGTATGAAGCAGAAGTGGACGACTCTGTGGTGTCCTTTATTTCGAGCTCACAGGGATATATCAAATCGACATATGAATGAAAGCTATCATTGTTAATAGACAAAACGTCATCGATATATCTAAAGATCGAATTGAAGGTCACAGCGAGAGATTTTTTCTTCTCACGTTGAAGTTTTTGAATAAATTCTGCTTCATATGAATATATAAACAGGTCACCTAACAAAGGAGCACAATTCGTGCCCATGGGAATTCCAACAGACTGTTGGAAGACCTGATCACCAAAGACCACGAAGATATTGTCAATGAGGAACTCTAGCATATTTTTTATTTCAACTTCAGAGTACTTGTGCGTGGAATCAGAGTGGTGTTTAACAAAGTAAGTTTTTGAATGACTGATCACTAGATATGAATATTTCCGTTTTTGTTGAAGAAGCAACTGTCTATGATGTCATAAAGTCTAGTCTTTAATTTATCGTGAGGAATGGTCGTGTTTAGTGTTGAAAAGTCATAGGTTATAATGCTATTGATTTGGGAAAAATTCTGTGATTTCAAGTTTACTAAAAGTTCTTTAGAATTTTTTAGAATCCACATTTGATTAGCACCACTTCTGGCATATGTAGTCGCACAGTAAGTTTGAAGTTTCTCCTTCACAGCTGTTAACATTTTCGTGAGGAGCAAAGATAGGCGCTTGGTAGAGCACTTACTGGATCCAGCAATGTATCTTTGTAAGGGTTTTTATGTAGTTTAGGAATCCAGTATAGGTACGGTAACTCATATTCATTCGACCCATTGACTGGAATATTAAATGTGTCTAGAACTGAAGCATGGTTTTGAAGAATTTCGTCTTTTGAAAGGGCAGTTGGAGTATAAGTATGATTACCAAAAGTGGAATTAATGCCAAGTTCGTTTAAATACAGTTGTAATAATGAGCCTTACAAACAATGTTGTTACTAGCTTTGTCAGCTGGAACCAAAACATATTCCTCATGTAACCTATCTAATTCTTTTATCACTTCTGGTTTACTAAACACAGAAGGATATATGGTACGTACTTTTGTTTTCATGTGTCTAATGCGGGATTTTAACGTAGTTCCACACTTCTGTGACGTCATAAGATTTTCCAAAGTCAATAATTTAATGACTGGAACATAAATTTTGTTGGAGTCTTTTTCAATAGTTATTGTAAAAAATCTTGTTAGCCATATACTATTTCAAAAGTCTTAGTTATATTTGAATAGTCAATTATGTGTTTCAAAATATTGAATCCAAGGACAATAACTCTGTTTTCATTAAATTATTTATCAAGTCCATTATGCAATAGATTTCCTATATTTTTCACAAACATTTTACCAAGGTAATAAGTAATTATTATCTGTGTCTTTTCATGTAATTACATAAGATTTTAATCCATCAGTGGTTTTGAATAGCTCAGCTGTATGGTGCAAGACTTAGGTTTTTTTATGGGGGTATACATACCCTGGAAGCTATAGATTTGAAATTATTAAGGAAAGGTATGGATTTTTTTTCATAAATAACTATAACAGATGTACATCTACTAATATAAACAAAAAAAATGATATGTAAACCATGCTATAAGGAAGTTGTGTCCATATTAGTTTGTTTTTTAACATTTTGGAGAATAAGGCTAGTTCAATAATTTTGCACTTATTATACTAAAACTTGATGAACATATTGAAAATGACATGTGTTTTAGTTATTGACATGTTTCCTGATAAATAAATGCAATTTAAATTGTTAATTTTTTTTTTTCATTTTAAAATAACAACAGATAACTGTTTCCAATGAATTTCATAAAAATCTACATAGGGGTACATGACTTCAGTGGTGACTGTAATGAAAATTAATATGGAAATCTTTAACTAATTTGCCTTTTTGGGAGTTGAACTATGTTCAATCTCCCTGGGTCATCACGCACTTTTCTGCGCAGTAATTTGTATTGATTTGAATAGTGGTCGTCAGCGGGGGGTTCTGTTTCAGCTGATTTACTCCTAGGTAAATCAACATAAACTTTTATAAACATCCGCCATTAAATAATCCATGTAACTTTTCTGAATTAATCTAATTTTGATAATTGACATGTAAATAAATGCATTGATATTGTATTCAAATCAATTTGAATACAAGATTTCGATCAAATTGATACTGATAGACATAGAAAAATAAAAGATAAGGTTGAAAATTGTCGTTTGTAGCGCAGCGTCACCTATAAACATTGATAGGGAAACGAACGACAACTGCACACAAGCCCTATTGACACCGTGGCGCGAAATATCGAATATGGTGCGAAACCTCAGAAAATTTACAAGAAATAACTCTACAACATTGTGTATGTGTATATATTTGTTTTTTTTTTTAATGTGATATAAAAAATGCTTGATGTTACATGTAGATTGAATTAAAAACACGTCATTCCCAGTCAACAACTTTCGATTGGGATCGGAATACGAAATAAAATTTCTTATATCCGGTGGCAAAGTGAAACTGCTTCATGCTTCAAGTTATTGAATTACGTAGTAATTGCACGTTACACATTAGAGAACTGTTCCTTTTAATAAAGAAAGTCACAAAATAGATACAAAATGAGTGTACCTTATTCATTACTGTTACCGAGCTTTCGTCGACTATAATCTCGAAATGGCGTGTTTCGCTGCGCTTGATAATAATAATAATAATAATAAGACCTTTATTTAACCAGGATTACATATTTAGCGATAACGCTAGTTTTCAATATGGTCCTGCATATAACATACATACAGACAGATATTAGTAAAATAAACACAGATTAAAAGAAGTAGAATACATATAAACTTAAGAAATAATTATGAATGTAAGATAAATAGAATACAAAATGAAGCTTAAAAAGTATGGTGATAATCTCTAAGATAATTTCTCTTAAAACACGCAACACTCGTTGAGTTTCTTATGTTTTGATTCAAGGCATTCCACACTGTGCTCCCTGAAATGCTGAAAGATCTTCTATAATATTCTGTTTTTGCCCTGGGTATATACAAAATATTTGAATAAGAATTTCTAGTTTGTCTCTGACTGACTTCTGATACATATTTAAAAACATTTAAATAATCTGGCATTAAACCATGTAAAACTTTATACACTAAAATGACTTTTCTATAGACAAAGTAATCTGATAGAGGCAACCAGTTAAGTTCTGTAAACATGACATTAGATGGTGTTTCAAAATTTCTGATGTTAAGAATTACCCTTGCAGCTCGTTTTTGCAATATAAAAAGCTTATTCACATTTTCAGCATTTCTTGGATTGCTCCATATAGTACAACAATATGTAAAATGTGGAAAAATCATAGTATTAAAAATCTTCAGCAGCGCATCGTTTGACATAAAATATCTTATTCTTCTTAAAATGCCAATTCTCTTGGAAATCTTGTTCATAAGTGATTCTATATTACTTTTCCAGGACAAAGTTTCATCAATAATAATACCAAGTAATTTTGACTCCTGAACACATTCTATGACATGGTTATTTATCACTAAATTTAATTTTCGATACTTTGATAATGTTTGTGCCGATCCAACAAGCATACATTGAGTTTTAGACAGGTTTAAGCTTAATTTATTTTCCTTAATCCACATTATACTGCGCTGAAGATCTTCATACATCTTTGACTCAATATTTTCCACTGACTTATCTGTTACATCTTGTGAAGTATCATCTGCATACATATTTACATGAGAATGTTTCAGTGCTTGTGGATAGTCATTAATATACAGGATAAAAAACAATGGGCCTAAAATAGAGCCTTGCGGAACTCCAATGGTTACATTTCTTTCCTCCGATAAATTGCCTTTCCAAATAACTCTCTGTGTACGATTTGTTAGATATGATTTAAACCATTCAAAAGTATCATTGCATATGCCAAATGACTTGAGTTTGTGTAATAAAACCTTGTGATTTATAGTGTCAAATGCTTTCCGTAAGTCTATAAAAATTACACCAGTAAGTTTACCTTCATCAATATTTTTAAGCCATCTATCTACTAGAGAAATAAGAGTACTTTCACATGAGTGTTTTGGCCTAAAACCAGACTGACAATCTGTAATTAGAAAATTTACTGACAAATACTCATAAAATGAATTAAAAACATGCCTTTCTAAAATTTTGCTCACACAAGGTAAAATGGATACAGGCCGATAATTATTAACTAGACATTCATCCCCTGATTTAAAAAGTGGTACAACTCGTGCCTTTTTCCAGTCATCTGCACAAGTACATGAAGATATAGAATAGTTGAAAATATATGCAAGAATATCACATACACTGTTTGATGAAAGTTTTAGAAGTTTGACAGAGATACCATCCAAACCTGTTGCCTTTGATGCAGACATACATTTTATCTCATTTTCAATAAATTCTGCAGTTATACCTGGTATTGTATAAGAATTTTTAGGCATTTGTTCTTCAACTGTAGGTAAAGTGTCATCAAAATGTTTTCCTAGCTCATGACCAATGTTACAAAAGTAATTATTAAAACATTCGGCAATATCCTTTGTATCTTTAAAAATTACGTTATTGTCCTTTAGAAATGTACAGTTTGTATTCGTTTTCTTAGATGGTAAGAATTGCCTAAGTTTGTCCCACATGTCCCTGGGCTTGTTTTCTGCCTGGGAAATTGCTTCCTCAACAAATGCATGTTTTGCCTCCCTGATCTTTTTCGTCACCCTGTTTCTTGATGCTCTGTATAGGTTCCACGCGTGATCATCATTACTCTGTGTCGCCTTTTTAAAGAGGTGTTCACGACAGTGCATTTCTGTAAGTATGTCATCGTTTATCCATTCTTCTGAACGTGAGTTAATTCTTTTTTCTTTTAGAGGAATGTGTTTATCCACCACTTCAAAAAATTTAGAATAAAAGAATTGCCACATAGTATCAATATCCACCATTTCATATATGGGACTCCAGTCAATAGTGTTTAGTTCTTCTTGAAAACTGCTCTCATTTAAGTTTTTAAAATTTCTATATTTAATATGAACGTGACTGTTTGCACCGGCTCTAATTTTACCATTTACAGCGTAAATCAAGTTGTGGTCACTTAATCCTATTGGGAATACTCCTGATGAAGAAAACTTATCCGGACTATTTACATAAATATGGTCAATTAAAGTACTGGAGTCTTTAGTCTCACGTGTAGGGTTTTTTATCAGTTGCTGAAATCCAATGTTTTTCATGATAGTCTTTAAACGCTTTGTCTTGTACTCATCCACATTGAAATCGCCCATAATTAGAATATCTTTGTGTTCTGCTATTAGTTGTTCAATCCGCCCCTCAAACTTCTCTAACCAATCTACTGTGGAATCTGGAGGTCGATAAGATAAAGCACAGGATGTCTTAGTCGACTGCCCAATAGAAATCACAAATTCAAGCATTTCCAAATCATCCATGATTTTTATGTTTGTAATGGTAATTTTTTCTTTAATGTAGACTAATATTCCACCCCCATTCCGGTTTCTATCCCTCCTCAGAATTCTGTAACCATTCATTGATATTTCAGAATTTTCTATTTTGTTGTCCAATTTACTTTCAGTCAAGGCCAGAACATCAAATGCACCTTTACGTAGCATTATTTTGATTTGATCCAATTTACTTAAAATTCCTCTCACATTCAAGTGTGCATATAAAATTCCCTTAGGTACAGTTTCCAAAAATTTCTCAAGAGATTGGTCAACACTAAAGCCAGTTGAAATTTCACTTATACAAGAGTCACACAGCCATTCTACCTGATTAGGAATTTCCATGGTTTGGGTTGTAGTTTTCACTACCTGATTACATCCAATACAGTGAGCATTTATGGTCTGTTGAGCTCCTTCTGGTCCTGTGTTTAAATGGACATCGTTTGATAAAAGTAGACATAAAAATCCTATATAGTGAGTAGTCCTCACAGAACTTCTTGATTTCGTTGAATGCTCCATAGATAAACTTCTTGTTAAAATTTCACGTCCAAAACAACATAACTTTGAATTCAAAATAGGCCATCTAAATCCTGGTGTATAAGTAAAATCCTCCTCTAACTCTTGGAAGAATAAAACGGTAGAAATTTGTTTAAAAGCCAGATAAACTAGGAGAGGTGTTAACACACATCTGACCACGGTGGCCATCTTGAAAAAAAAAATGACTGTAAGGTCCACATTTTCTACGTGAGTAGTGTGATATTTGTTTATGAATTTTATGCGAATACATGGTATGTCTCGGCTAAGAATAATGGAAACTTTCTCACCTATGTATGTAAAGACATATTAATCTCTATTTTTAAAAATGTAGAACACTTTTATCAAATGACAATGTTTGAAAACGCTTAGAGCCCCGATGTCAGAATTTCCTTTTCCAAGACATCAATATGTCAAATTCATTATCCTTTTTTAATAGTATGTACCATATTTTGTACTAGTTATCCATTTTGAATCCCCTATTACAATGGGATTTTGCTGCACTCTGCAATGTTTGAGTGGATGTCATGAGTGTGTGTCAAACAGAAATTTTAAGAGCATGATATAAGGTGCTGCCATGTATTACTTCACTATCAAAGTTTAACCCAGTTGCCACAATGTTGAATTTATGCTGCAAAAAGGATTGGAAATTGCTCTGGTCAAAACACATTGTTTACTTGTCTACAGATGAAAGAGACATGAGGATTCTCCCTCACAAACTGAAAAAAAAAATAGTTATGGATCTTGTACATGTATAGTTTATTAATCACTATAGATTTCCAGCATCACAAGTGTGATTCCACTATATGCTTTCCATACTGTCAGGTTCATTCACCCCCTGTTTGAGCCACAGTATAATATCCCAAATACCTTGGCAATAAATAACATTATTTGACTAGTGTTTCATTTTTAGCGGAGTTACGGTGAAGTCGAACTCGGCTTATGATCTGATGAAGTGCCTTTGGGCGGGCGGGCGGGCACGCATCAACATTTCATTTCAGCACCATAGCTCTTGAGCAAATTATAGGATCTCATTCAAACTTAGATGGATTGTCACCCTCAGTAAGATGAGGAAGCCTATCGATTCTGGGGTCACTAGGTCAAAGTCACAGTGGCTATAAATAGACTGAAATTTGGAGAAAATTTTGTTTTCCGCACCATAGCTCTTGAACGAATTATAGGATCTCAATCAAACTTAGATCGATTAAGTAAGACAAGAAGCCTATCGATTCCGGGGTCACAAGGTCAAAGTCACAGTGGCTATAAATAGACTGAAATTTGGAGAAAATTTTGTTTTCTGCACTATAATTTTTTAACAAATTATAGGATGTCAATTAAACTTAGATGGATTATCGCCCTTCATGAGACAAAGAAGCCTATTGATTTTGGTCAAAGGTCAGGGTCACAAAAGATTTAAGTCGGCTGAAATTTATGTACGCAAAATTTTGCTCCCTGCTTGATAATTCTTGAAAACTTTTCTGCCGGTTCCCTCTATGCCCATTCCTTGCGCAACTCGGCTTGTGCATTTCCGATGCCCGACAATTTTTAATTTATTTGCATTTCATTTATTTTGAGTTATTATACAATTATTTACCATTCCATTGATCCTCTGCAGGACTGTAGTATACTCAGGTGACAGTTTAGCATATTGGACTACCTTTTCAAGTAATGAATCCTTAGAATTAGCTATAACTAGGATTAAACTTGAATGTATATATACAGGGGAAAAACTTCTTCATAACTGCAAGGCATTGAAAACCATATTGATTTGAATGTTTGGGCCATAATATGTGGTCACATTTTTCATGAGAATATAAAGGGGTGAAATTCTAGAAAACAACAACACGACTTCAGTTACTCGAGGAGTGTTGTGGCCCATGGGCCTTCCATTATCCATGTTTGCTGTTGTAACGCTTTGAAAAACAACAACAGTTGATTTGTATCTAAAATCATGATAATATTCAGTCATTTATCCCCTACCCTTCCAGTACTATCTTTTCTAACTGAATTTCCACAATGTTCAACTCCCACGAGTACTTTAAGTACTTTGATTTCATTACTCTGAATGTTAATCTATTGATTCCAAAAAAAAAAAAATGCTACCTAAACCCCAAAAATTCAGGACTAAGGACCCACCTTAATATCCCTCTTATGCTTTTAACCCATTCTGACAATGTATCAAGTTCTTGTTTTTCATATTTAGCCCATCGTCTGGCATAATCTTCGACAGAACTCATAATAGAGATGAAGTTCTGTCGCCAATTAAAAGACCGAGGTTCTCTGTATTTAGGACCTTTAAGAATAAGTGATTTGAGGTCCTCATTTTCAACTATATTAACATCACCAGTAATGACATGTCCAGCTGGACTATAGTTGAAAGAAGATTAAGAACAAGAACATGTTGGTGGATTACGTATAAGATGGTCTATATCTAAGCACTGCAAAGTTTGTTTATAATTAAAAAGTTTGGATGCAATGGTAGAAGTATAGCTGTAGGAAATACAGGGTGTAGACTTGAACTTGAAATAAGTTGGAATACACGACTGAACCCTTTTATGACGAAGAATGTTGCTTATGTTGACGGCATCTATTCCTTTGTTTGTAAATTTGAGCTTAAGGTAGTACTCTACATCGTCATAATGGCTGACTTCCTTTAAAAACATGGATGAAAAAATCGAGATCAGCAATATTTGTCTTCTCCTTTTCCATTTAAATAACTAGCCGAGTAGCTCAGTAGGTTTGAATACCGACTGCTGAACTGTAGGTCGCAGGTTCGAGTCCAACGGGGGTTTTAAATTTTTTTCAGATTACTTTCTACTAAAACTGTATTTTTTGACAAAATAAAGTAAATTTGAAAAATTTCAACTTCAAAATATTGTTGTACATATCCTCCACTTTTCATCTACATCAAATTTCTCTGGTGTAGCATACCTCCTTAAGGAACTGACGGCATGATTTGGAAGGCATATCATCCATGGTCCGTGCTGGTTTATAGAGCCTGTGGTAGGCAACATCCATAATGATAGAGTTAAGTCTATATTCAGGTGTTGAAAAATCTAAGTATAGACTAGCCATAGCTTCTTCAAATAACGTATGTAAAACCCTCAATGGAATAGAGTAAAGTTTTGTACGAATACGATGTGGACCCAATTGTCTGTTGACGTGAGGCAAAAGTGAATAAAACGTGACATCATTTATACTTGGTCTTTTATATGAACGATGTCCGTGACTGCATTTTCGTCTTTGGGTTTTGGGAAAGAGTCCCATCACATTAACGTTATTTCCTTGTGGACTAGTCAAATTTCCCACATCATATACATTATCATTGCATCCATATGGAAATGCAGTGCCTAGGGTCCTGATCCAGTGATCTTCTCGTTGTCTACGAAAAGGGGTGCTTAATGTAGGATTGTTTGTGTGGTGGTAAATTTTTTCTAAAATCCTTACCCTCATGGACAAGATGGAGTGGTCCGGTGCATTAAAATGCTTGTAAAGAAGTTGGTTGCCACCATTATTAATTTGAAATCTGTGCCCCGATATTCTTTTATTAAGTGAACCCTTGGTTTCTCCCACATAAATTAAGCCACACAGGTTACACTCAATGGCGTAGACAACGTTAGAAGATTTACAAGTCAGATTATCAAACGTTTTGGCACAGAAACTACGTCCAGTTAAATTACTACTAAATGAATTTTTAGTGATCAGTATATCACAAGTTTGGCAATTTTTGCAGAACATTTTGAGGTTGAACACATGAGATCTGAAAAGGAATTATCAAATATATCTCTTAAAGGAACATAACAGTCTTTAATTTGAGTGTAAGAATTTTGGTTTCTGTACCAAAGCTGACAATCTGGCGATTGTACATACGACAAATCTTTGATATCTCGAAGGATAATCCGAGGGCTTATTTTTAAAAAGAATCCATCGTTGACCTACTTTAGGTCTATAAGTAGGTCAAAGAGTTTACTACACTTTTTTGGTTACGGATACAGATACATTGTCCTGAAATTTACACAAGAGCTTCCTTCAGAGAAATCCAAGTTCAGTTTGCATTTCTGATGTATTGGTCCGTCCGTCTGCGACGCACATTAGGACTGATAGTAGGTCAAATAGTTTTCCAGGTTTTTTTTTCATTATGGATACAGAAATTTAGTCGGGAGCTTCCTCTTGGAGAAATACAAGTTCAGTTTGCATTTCAACTGGATTGGTCCATCCTTGACCTACTTTTCGACTAAAAATAGGTCGTACAGTTTTCCGGACTTTTTATGCCAACAAGATCGAAGATAGGGGAGCATATTGTTTTTGTTCTGTCTGTCATTCTGTCAGAAACTTTAACCTTGCTAACAACTTTTTAATAGTATGTGATAGAGCTTTGATATTTCACATGAGTATTCCTTGTGACAAGACCTTTCCGTTACTAAACCTTTTGACCTTGACATTTGACCTACTTTTTAAAAAATGTCATTGGTCATAACTTCTAAATGATAAATATTAGAGCTTCCATATTGTACATGAGCATTTCCTGTGACAAGATCTTTCTTCTGGTACCAATATATTTGTCCTTGTGACCTTGGCCATCTTTGGAATTGGCCATTATCGGGGGCATTTGTGTTTCACAAACACATCTTGTTTTATTATGGATAGTACAGATATTGCCCTGAAATTTATCAAGAGGCTTCCTCTTGAGGGGGGGGGGGGGGGGGGTACAAGTTCAGTTTGCATTTCAGCAGGATTGGTCTATCCTTGACTTTTTTGTCAATTTTTTTTTAGGTCAAATTCTTTTCTGGGCTTTTTTTTGTTCATTAGGGATGCATATTTTGCCCTGATATTTAGTCAAAGGCTTACTCTCAGAGGAATACCAGTTGAGTTTGCATTTCAGGTGGATTGGCCCATCCTTAACCTACTTTTGGACTGAAAATAGGTCAGGCAGTTTTCCAGGCTTTTTTAATTACGGATACAGATATTGCCATATTTAGTCGAAGGCTCATTGGCCGATGGGTGTATATTGTACCGTTTGCACTACTCTAGTTTGGGGGTGGGGTTAAATTTTACATTCCTCCGAGATTATATTCATTCATTTTCACGAAGTTTATTTGATATCAACTACTCTTAAACCATACTTATTTATGCTATAATAAATTTGTAAACTTTACAGGTCTTTCATTTCAAACAAGGTGTTGAACACAATCTAGGAATAACAACTGAACCTGGATACAACAAGGAGACACTGTGTTCCATAGTTTCTGTAGTATGATAAGTCTTCTGATCCCAAGTACTACCTGTAGCGAGTTCTTTTTCTGTAGTATGATAAGTCTTCTGATCCCAAGTACTACCTGTAGCGAGTTCTTTTTCTGTAGTATGATAAGTCTTCTGATCCCAAGTACTATCTGTAGCGAGTTCTTTTTCTGTAGTATGATAAGTCTTCTGATCCCAAGTACTACCTATAGCGAGTTCTTTTTCTGTAGTATGATAAGTCTTCTGATCCCAAGTACTACCTGTAGCGAGTTCTTTTTAAAACACAATATAATTTGTACTTTGGGAGAAGCTAGACTTATTTCAATCTCGGCATACACAAACGCTTCCTGTTACTTCTTTGGTGCATGGACCAGGATTTACGCTACATTTTGCTTCCCATTACATTCACAAAACAAAGAAAGCATGATAAAGTTTAAAGTATTTTGATTGTTTAATGGCCAATTCAAACATATATTCCAAATTATATACATTATAGATGACACTAATGAAATTCATTCAAAATATCAAGTGACTAATTCAAATGACACAGAATGTTAATATACATGTATATATGGTTTAAAATAAATCAATTTTATTTCCATTGCAGTGTGTGCTTCTCTTTTCACTGATTGATGTTCACTTCTTGAAATATTTCTGGAAATATGAATCAAAGTTTCCCTTTAAACAAACATCTGGATTTGACAGTAGCACATTGCTATTGTACGAGTACTGCACACATCAAATGAGAGCTTTCCTTAAACAGTTTAGAACATGATACTGATCAAAACAATGATATTCAACTCATAAAACTAATTAAACAATAACAACTATTGTAAACACCAACTATTAGTATTTTTGTTTTAAAAATACCAAAATCCTTAAAATATTTAAAAAGATTGAATAGAAATGAAGGAAAATATTTACAAGGAGCAGATTTTCCTACAAATCACTTTATAATAAGATATTCTCACTTCCCCTGATACTTATACAGTGTCCTTTTTATTCAGAGTTATTTCCCTTTGTGTCATTAAAATCAAAGATGATTTTGTCACTTAGGTATTCTGAAACAGAGTATAAAAAGATGCAACCTTTTCTTCAATAGATTGACAAGTGGACGAGTCTTCCGTAGACTGTTTTAATCATCACAGCATTAGCAGACTAGTGTATCATAGTAAAATCAACGATAAACCTCAGAACAAAACTCACACACACAATATGTTCACCACTATTGCAACACAACTTTTTACATATTTGTGAAACATACATTTAGTAATATTATTTCTAATATCATAAAATATTGCTCTATTGTTTGCATAACGGTCACCGTTAATGGAATACGTTGAAAAAAATACGGGGCAAATGGTAAATCAACTAAAGTAAAAACATTCTTCTCAAACATGAGGACTTTGGTGAATAACACAGATTTCTGAGAGTAAAATTAATGTGATAGAATGATTTGTTCCCATATCAACATTCCTCACACTTGATTCAGTTACTACTGTCTTTATACATGTCATGATTTTCAAAGTTTCAAGAATTGTCACAAAAGTTTGCGTGAAACAAAAATGTTTTCTTTGATTTTTCATTGATTGCCGTAAAATAAAGGATTTTGTAAATGCTGCTCTTGGAGGTCAAGGTGACAGTGACATCACGTAAATGCTGAGGTGATTATGTTTAATGTTCTATCTCCGTGGATACGACCTTGACTTTGGTGTACCTACAAAAACAGAGTTCAAAGATCAACAGAAGTATCAGCAAATCATTAAGCATAATCTAGTTTTATTTGATACAATCTGCAATCCTATAAGCAATT
This sequence comes from Ostrea edulis, assembly GCF_947568905.1. Classification (NCBI taxonomy): domain Eukaryota; kingdom Metazoa; phylum Mollusca; class Bivalvia; order Ostreida; family Ostreidae; genus Ostrea; species Ostrea edulis. The sequence continues at coordinate 45,320,702 of NC_079173.1, read as the reverse complement.
GATTTACATATAAAGGGGCAATAATATATTGTGTTGAATGATTGAATAGTTTAAATAACAATATATAAAGAGACAGCTCATTTCTATATGAATGAATGACATTCATAGTAACAGTGAACACCATAACCTTCTTAACATGGGGACATAAGTTATTTATTCAATAGATATCTTAAAATATAATTCCATTACAAGGACATTAAAGTTTATAGGCTGAAAACTGAATATATAGCACAGCAAAATTCCACACCATACTGAAATCACTGTAAACAGAACCCTGGACGGTAAAGCACCCGTATATAAAAGAATAAAAATTTTCTTCGATTAACAGCGACTTCTAACAATGACTTCGAGGGAGAAAAAAAATGACATCCCCGCTTTAAATGTTTTGTCATTGACGTGACATCGCGAATGTGGGAGGAACAAGTAAACAAGAGACCCATGGGCCACATCGCTCACCTGAGTCACCTTGGTACATATCAAAAGATTTTCCAGATGAAATGTGACGATAACGAACGGTGATCAATCTCATATATTCGCATGTAAAACTTTAATCCCTATTGTGGACCTAACCTACCTCCGAGGGCCATGATTTTTACAAACTTGAATCTGCACTATGTCAGGAAGCTTTCATGTAAATTTGTACATTCCTAGTCTAGTGGTTCGTGAGAAGAAGATATTTAATATTTTATCTTTATATTTGTATGTAAAACTTTGATCTCCTATTGTGGCCTCATCCTAAACAAGGGAGCCATGATTTTAGCAAAAATTAATCTGCATTATATGTCAGGAAGCTTCCATATAAATTTCAGCTCTTATGGCCTTGTGGTTCTTGAAAAGATTTTTGAATGACCCCACCATATTCTTGCATTTTTGTGATTATATTCCCTTTGAAGGGGGCACTGCCCTTCATTTGAACAAACTTGAAAGCCCTTCAACCAAGATGCTTTTTGCTAAGTTTTGGTTGGAATTGGTCCAGTGGTTCTGGAGAAGTCGAAAAGTAAAAAGGTTACAGACACAGAAAACGGTCACGAGCTTTCACCTCAGGTGAGCGAAAAGGGTGAAGATAACGAACACAGATTAATCTTATTACTTTAAGAAAGAACACAAAATTACAAATAGGGGAAACATATTGGATTCATAGACATACCAGAATAAATATTGTATATCATGAATACATAAGTTTTGATTAATTACAACTTCCTCTTTTTATACTTTGCTCTGAAAAATCATGCATGTTCCTTTTCCATGAAAATAAATCATAAGTAATTTCTCTTTACGAAAGAAGTGTAGCTGTGATTTGAATGATATGAATTTTTAAATTTATGGAACACACTACATGTTAAAGGATCTACACACAATGTTGACAAGCTCCAAATTAACACAGATTACTATGGACGTCACAGACAAAGGAACAAAACGCCCACCAGACCCAGACTACTAAGCTTACATGTTAATCACAAAATATCTTCTAATTGCTCTTCATCTGTGGTGAAAGAAAACAAAATGTGATTGGTGCACATGTACTTAGTATTATGACTGTACAAAAATACTGAATTATGAATGTGTTGGTACATACGTAGATATGAAAATGTAAATTTGAAAATGCATGTAAGTATTAATTATGATTGATTGAATATTGTTTAACATCCTTCTCGAGAATATTTGACTCATATGGAGACGTCACCACTGCCGGTGAAGGGCTGCAAAATTTTGGCCTATGTTTGGCGCTTATGGCCATTGAGCAGGGAGGGATCTTTATCGTGCCACACCTGCTGTGACACGGACCTCGGTTTATGTGGTCTCATCCGAAGGACCGCCCCATTTAGTATTTAGTCACCTCTTACGACAATCAAGGAGGTACGGAGGACCTATTCTAACCTGGATCCCCACAGGATGTAAGTAATTATGCTGCACATTTAACCTAGAAGAGTTTATGTCATAATGAATATGTATGTCATCATGAATATCGATGATTTACACTGCATATTTGTATCATGCGAGCCATGTTATCAGGAACATTTAGTGATAATTGTTATTTATATAAACATGAATTGTCAAAAACTGTCGTCAAATCTCCAAGAAGGCACTTAAGTCGATAAGGTATCACAAAAACTTCAAGGCTCTCATATTCACGTGACTAATGATGTTTAGTACACTGTGAAGGGTAGACAAGTCTAGACATGTTTATGTGATGTTGTTTAGTACACTGTGAAGGGTAGACAAGTCTAGACATGTTTATGTGATGATGTTTAGTACACTGTGAAGGGTAGACAAGTCTAGACATGTTTATGTGATGATATTTAGAACACTGTGAAGGGTAGACAAGTCTAGGGATCTTTATGTGATGATGTTTAGTACACTGTGAAGGGTAGACAAGTCTAGACATGTTTATGTGATGATGTTTAGTACACTGTGAAGGGTAGGGAATGTCTAGACATGTTTATGTGATGATGTTTAGTATACTGTGAAGGGTAGACAAGTCTAGACATGTTTATGTGATGATGATGTTTAGTACACTGTGAAGGGTAGACAAGTCTAGACATGTTTATGTGATGATGTTTAGAACACTGTGAAGGGTAGACAAGTCTAGGGATGTTTATGTGATGATGTTTAGTACACTGTGAAGGGTAGACAAGTCTAGACATGTTTATGTGATGATGTTTAGTACAATGTGAAGGGTAGACAAGTCTAGACATGTTTATGTGATGATGATGTTTAGTACACTGTGAAGGGTAGGGAATGTCTAGACATGTTTATGTGATGATGATGTTTAGTACACTGTGAAGGGTAGACAAGTCTAGACATGTTTATGTGATGATGTTTAGTACAATGTGAAGGGTAGACAAGTCTAGATTTGTTTATGTGAAAATGTTTAGTACATTGTGAAGGGTAGACAAGTCTAGACATGTTTATGTGATGATGTTTAGTACACTGTGAAGGGTAGACAAGTCTAGTCATGTTTATGTGATGATGATGTTTTGTACACTGTGAAAGGTAGACAAGTCTAGACATGTTTATGTGATGATGTTTAGTACACTGTGAAGAGTAGACAAGTCTAGACATGTTTATGTGATGATGTTTAGTACACTGTGAAGAGTAGACAAGTCTAGACATGTATGTGTCATGGTTATGTGTGATGTATGTGTCCTGATTATGTGTGATGTATGTGTCCTGGTTATGTGTGATGTATGTGTATGTGCCATGGTTATGTGTGATGTATGTGTTCTGATTATGTGTGATGTATGTGTCCTGGTTCTGTGTGATGTATGTGTCCTGGTTATGTATGATGTATGTGTCCTGGTTATGTGTGATGTATGCGTCCTGGTTATGTGTGATGTATGTGTCCTGGTTATGTGTGATGTATGTGTTCTGATTATGTGTGATGTAAGTGTCCTGGTTATGTGTGATGTGTGTGTCCTGGTTATGTGTGATGTATATGTCCTGGTTATGTGTGATGTATGTGTACATGTCCTGGTTATGTGTGATGTATGTGTCCTTTTTATGTATGATGTATGTGTCCTGGTTATGTGTGATGTATATGACCTGGTTATGTGTGATGTATGTGTATGTGAATAATAGTGTGCTCTCTGTCAGCTAGAAAATCACAACATTTTATAATAGTGTCTGTATGACTGACCCATATATAGTTTTCATCTAGGTCAGAATAGTATGTCACATGCTTCATCTACACTATTTAAGTGATGTGCTCAATCTTCAATTCACTCTTTCGTGTATATAGCTATTGCAAATACTTAAGAAATTAATTGAGTTTTAACTTTAATGTCTGCTGACAAGAAGCGCAGCAATTCATCATTTCTTTAAGAACAATATTTGTTATGTTTACATTTTACTTTTATTTCCGCATTGATCAAAACTAAACACAAAATCTGCCAATGTAATGCAGGACATTTAATATGGGCCAATTTTGTCACTGTTAATTACTTATGCTAAGCATGAGCTTTCTGTAAACTGATTTTCTGAAAAAATCTAATTTACTATATTATTTGCATAATTATTTAAATACGAGTCAATGAAGTTTGCCTGTAAGGAGATTTGAATCCGGATCTTCACTCACCAGAATCCATTCCACTGAGACGCTGTTGTAGATTTTCTAATCGACTGATGTAGTCATCATGTAATGATGAAGGTTCCGTGATTCTCACACGACGGACGGGCGACGATGAGGAGACAGGATTTGATGGAGATGAGGAGGCTAAAATTTTTCTACAATTGTCACAAATATATTTCAATTAAATTAATTTCAAGATCATTAAAGTTGATCAAGGACGCTAGCTCCTTAGGTTTTGTACACAACATACAAGATATGCTACAACTAATAAAGAACTACTTGTAGAGGAGATTTTAAAACTTCCTACATTTTATTTAACCCCTGAGATATCTAATTATTATAAAGACACACCGTCTAGGGACGTTTGTCAATAATACCGTTTTTAGCGAGGATTCAATTTTGGCAATATTACCGACAGTGTTGAATCACTCAAATTAAATATTGCTAATATTTAGTACATATCAGAGATGTGTCTTTATTGGAATGATAAAGCTGCTAAAATTAGCTCTCGCTAAATATATACACATACTTTATGAATTTGTACTATGTCAGAAAACTTTTATGTAAATGTCAACTTCTTTGGCCCAATGGTTCTTAAGAAGATTTTCCCTGTATATAGCTTTCATGTAAATCTTAGCTCTTCTGGGTCAGTGGTTCTTGAGAAGATTTTCCCTATATAATTCTATGTAAAACTTTGATCCCCTTTGGTGACCCCTACCTACCTCTGGGGGCCATGATTTGAACAAACTTGAATCAGCACTATGTCAGGAAGCTTTCATGTAAATGTCAGCTCCTCTGGCCCGGTGGTTCTTAAGAAATTTTTTTTTAAATGACTTCACCCTAATTTTGCATTTTTGTGATTATTTCCCCTTTGAAGAGGGCATGGTCCCTCATTTGAACAAACTTAAAAGCCCTTCACCCAAGGATGCTATTGGCCAGGTTTGGTTGAAATTGGCCAGGTTTGGTTGAAATTTACCCAGTGGTTCTGGAGAAGATGAAAATGTGAAAAGTTTTTGCCGAAGACGACAGACAACGGACACATTTTGATAAGAAAAGCTCACTTCAGCTAAAAATGCAATATCAAGATATGATATTGCGATATCTAGATTTGAGATTGTGATATCTAGATTTGAGATATCGAAATAAAGACCACTTACCGTCTAGCACCTGAATGTTCCCCTGAGGGGTGTGGTTTGCTGCTGTAATCTCTAGTGGGAGGAGTGGTATGAACTGAGAAGTTTCCATTGGCATAGTAACTCTCAGAAACCCCACCCACTGACTGATAAGGTGAAATTCCATTGGTTATCCCACTCCCATTGACATGGTAACCACTTGAAGTGCCCCCTAGTGGGTGATTAGGAGTAGCTCCATTAATGATGCCTCTTTGGCTGACACTGGAAGACAGATAGGGATGGCTATATGGCGATGATTGTGTGTTGAGATGGAAGGGCGATGGTGTGTGACTGCCGAGAGGTCCGAAGCCACTCAAGCGTGACGGGGTGTTGATGCGGGGTGGTGAGTAACTGTTAGAATCTGGTGTGTATCCTGTAAATAAAAGCAACATGTGGATGTTACCACACTGAAAGTGGTGTTATGTGTCATACCTCGGTCGAGATTTGTGAGTTATCTCCTTTCTCTTCCATGTTATGATAGAATTACACACAATTTCATTTACTAATTTTTTTAAAAAAAATATTTCTTTCATGAGGTGAATATATTGAAACACATAAATTTATTATAAGGAAATAAAAATCTTCCATTGAACTTCATTCTTTATATGGAATCTGGTGCCTAAGAGGAGTAAGCATATTCTATCAAAATTAAATTCTTTATATAAAACATGGCTGACAAAGGGATATAACTCCAAGAAAATCATTCATTGTGCAAATTTGAAAAAAAAAACAAAAACCAACATTGGATATTCATGTAATTTTTTTGCGAGATGAAAACGTGCAAATAACAAACAGTGATCAAGCCAAGAATCCTATGAAGAGCATAGAATTTTTAGCAAGATTAACACAGACCCCTGGATATACCAGAGGTAAAATTAGGTGCCCAGGAAGAGTAAGCATCCCCTGTCAACCGGCCAGATCCACCATGAGCCCTGTATCTTGATCAGGTAAATGGAGTAATTCATAGTCAAAATTAGCATGTGAAGAATAACCAAACAATTGATGTAAAAAATGTCAGAGAGCATTCAGCCTGATGACAAAAGAGTACAACATGTTTGTGTTCGTTCACCTTGCTGTAGGTCGACCGTCCCTCCCATCACTGGGGAACCCACTCTTGTGGCCCTCTTCCATTTTCTCACCAGATAACGCATCCTGTTGACAACAAAATAAAAATTAAATAGATCCCCAAAAGATGTAGAGTCTAAGCAATGCTGAAATTCTGAAAGTAAAAAGTCAGAGACAAATGTAACTGTACGTATGACAGAGGGATGACAACGCTAACCTCGACACAGCCACCATGACCCTGGCGGCGCTCCGGAACACGGTGTAAGGTCTACGGTGTCTGGCGGTCCTGCGGAGATCTTCCGGTGATGGATAAACGCCCATCCTGGCGATGAGTGCCAGTGTCGTTTGCTCGCAGTCTTGGAATCCCCCCAGTAACAACAGGAGGTACTTCTTCTGGTAGACCAAAGCCTTACGATAGCTGTCCGCTCTCAGGTATTTTCCATACAGGCGCTGGATCTAAAAATAGAAGTAAACACTGGCATCTAAAAACAGGATTCAGACTTGAAAATTCCCAATGTTCTTTGTCAAAACTAGAAAGGAAGAAAGTTCGTCCTAACATGATTGATGCCCCCTGCATGTTGTATAAAACAATCCTGGTCCTAACATGACTAATGCCCCCTGCACGTTGTACAAAACAAAGCTTCTTATAACATTATAACCCTTAATGTTGTAGAAAACAAGTCTATGGAAACCAAATAGAATCAGAGCTGTCCAAACATCGACTACCGCCTCTGAGTAACAAAGAGATGTCCTTAGGACACCGATACCCCCCATGTCTTACCCTGACCCTGTGTAACAAATAGAACTGTCCAAGGACACTGATACCCCCTGCATGTCTTACCCTGACCCTGTGTAACAAATAGAACTGTCCAAGGACACCGATACCCCCCGCATGTCTTACCCTGACCCTGTGTAACAAATAGAACTGTCCAAGGACACTGATACCCCCCGCATGTCTTACCCTGACCCTGTGTAACAAATAGAACTGTACAAAGACACCGATACCCCCCCCCCCCATGTCTTACCCTGACTCTGTGTAACAAATAGAACTGTCCAAAGACACCGATACCCCATGTCTTACCCTGACCCTGTGTAACAAGGACACTGATACCCCCCATGTCTTACCCTGACCCTGTGTAACAAATAGAACTGTCCAAAGACACCGATACCCCCCGCATGTCTTACCCTGACCCTGTGTAACAAATAGAACTGTCCAAAGACACCGATACCCCCCCATGTCTTACCCTGACCCTGTGTAACAAATAGAACTGTCCAAAGACACCGATACCCCCCGCATGTCTTACCCTGACCCTGTGTAACAAATAGAACTGTCCAAAGACACCGATACCCCCCCCCATGTCTTACCCTGACCCTGTGTAACAAATAGAACTGTACAAAGACACCGATACCCCCCCATGTCTTACCCTGACCCTGTGTAACAAATAGAGCTGTCCAAAGACACTGATACCCCCCATGTCTTACCCTGACCCTGTGTAACAAATAGAACTGTACAAAGACACCGATACCCCCCCCATGTCTTAACCTGACCCTGTGTAACAAATAGAGCTGTCCAAGGACACTGATACCCCCATGTCTTACCCTGTCTCTGTCTGCGTCTGTGCCATGTCCACTGTCAACAGCTCGACGCTCCCTTTCCAGTCTGAGATCTGTCCGACATTTGTCCAGTTCCTGTTCCGTCTGATTGAGGGTGAGTTGCAGAGAGAGCCGTTCTTTGGCCCATGTTGCACGGGCTTCCAGATGTCGGTTTTCCTGATCTGTCAGATTCTCTGTCAGATCGTGTCCATTCTACAGAAAATAGCAGTTTAGAACTTTCTAACACATTCTTACATCCATCTCGCTTTATCGATAAAACTGGATTTCACCATCAGTTGATATTTGCTTGCTGTTTTCTGCCCTATTGGAGAATTTTTCACAAAAGTAGAAACATGATCAAATTTAGGGCTATAACAGATGATTCCTACACCCTATCAAACTGTGACCTTGAGTTTTACATTCTGATACAAACGACCTGTGACCTCCGGATTTTACATTCTACACAAACGACCTGTGACCTCCGGATTTAACATTCTATACAAACGACCTGTGACCTCCAGATTTAACATTCTACACAAACGACCTGTGACCTCTGGATTTAACATTCTATACAAACGACCTGTGACCTCCGGATTCAACATTCTACACAAACGACCTGTGACCTCCGGATTTAACATTCTGATACAAACGACCTGTGACCTCTGGATTTACCATTCTACACAAACGACCTGTGACCTCCGGATTTAACATTCTACACAAATGACCTGTGACCTCCGGATTTAACATTCTGATACAAACGACCCGTGACCTCCGGATTTAACATTCTATACAAACGACCGGTGACCTCCGGATTTAACATTCTATACAAACGACCTGTGACCTCCGGATTTAACATTCTATACAAACGACCTGTGACCTCCGGATTTAACATTCTATACAAACGACCTGTGACCTCCGGATTTAACATTCTATACAAACAACCTGTGACCTCCGGATTTAACATTTTGATACAAACGACCTGTGACCTCCGGATTTAACATTCTACACAAATGATCTGTGACTTCTTTTCAAATTTATTGTTTAATCTTTAGATTTACATGCCCAATGTCTGGTTCCTCTTTATCTAAGATCTACATATCTGATGTTCGGAACCCCTCTGTTTGACATCTACGAAATTATTTGATGTTCAGAACCCCTCTGTCTAAGTTCTACATATCTGATGTTTGGAACCCCTCTGTCTGACAACTACATATCTGATGTTTGGAACCCCTCTGTCTGAGTTCTACATATCTGATGTTTGGAACCCCTCTGTCCGAGTTCTACATATCTGATGTTCTGAACACATCTGTCTGAGATCTCCATATCTGATGTTCGGAACCCCTCTGTCTGACAACTACATATCTGATGTTCGGAAGCCCTCTGTCTTACATCTAAATTGCTGATTTATCTGAGAACTATGTACCTTAATATTTGAAATGGATCTGATTGAATACTACATGCCTGGTGTTCGGAACCCCTCTGTCTGTATCTCCATATTTCCTCCTCCAGTCTCCCTAATGTGTTGCGTAGCTCCATCTTTTCTTCCGTCAGTCTTGATACAAAGTTTGGTAACTCAGAGTTGTGATGTAGCACCCGTTCATTTACAGCTTGAGCACTTGGTCGACTCATGAGATTGTCTGTGCCTACAGACTCGAACGCCAGGGGCATCCGCGTCTGTTTCAGTTCACTGAGCAAGTCTTTCAGAGATCTTTCCAAGCTCTGGACATTTACAGAACCCTGCACACTGAAACAGAATTATCATAGGATTAAACTTTCTTTTTAAAGAATTTATTGATGTGAAAACTTTGGACATTTTACTCACAAAATGAATAAAAATGTGAAGTGTTTAACACTTTTATGTTAAGAAAAAGAATGTTTGATTCCTATAATTCTAGTTCATTCCCTGTATTATCAATTGTCAGAAATTTGAATGGTTTCCCCGCACTCATCTTCTCTAGCCAAGGGTGACAATACATGGTGTTCCTCTTTCACGGTGTATCGGCTAGCGAAGATACCCTGCACTATGTTATTTGTTTTCAGGTGCGTTTGTATATATAGCAATTTTGAATTTATTGACGATGTATAAATTCTCATTTGCTTTATTTTTGTCCAATGAAAATGATTGTAATAAATACCATTGGAATTATTAAATTCAGTAAACATTGACAGAACCCTGCACACTGAAAGATTATATGACATTTAATCTCACACTAACAGAGTCCCTACAGTAAGATAAGATTACACTACAACACCAGCATTCTGGCCTTGATTTTTCCAAATATACGGAGGTAAAATTCTAAACTTAAAGGGACTGGTTCACGATTTTTGAAAAAAAAAATGTTTTTCATTTTTGATGCTAAATATAAAAAATATATCTAATAAATGTTGACAGACACAATTTTGACCTTCAGAATGCAAGAATGAAAGCAATATTTCAGCCCTAAATCTGTGTTACGTAAACAAAGACTCGAGTCTTTTCATGTACATAAACAAAACAGTGAAATGTTAATTCTGTAATATAAAGCATCTTAATTTTGCATAGTCAAAAATTTTAACTTTTAGATGATACAATTTACTTAAAGAATGCTTGAAATGTGAAAGATATAATAAACTTAGATCGATATCCATTTCTTTTGAAAATTTTGTAAACAATAACATACCGCAATCTTTGTTTACAAAACAAATAATAAACTCTCTAAAATGAGCTTCTGTGATAATGTATAACCTTAATTCTTATGTAAGATCTTTTAAACACATTAGACAATAGATTTTGATCATTAAAAGTGCAAACAAAATTTGAGGGGAAATCGTGAATCAGTCCCTTTAAAGGACACATCTCATGTTTTCAAAGTATACAACATTACATGCATTTTGTCTTCTTTATGCTTATAGTAATTAATTCTAATAGTTCGTTCGCCGAAATTTTGTGATAATTAACCACAATACACAATGGGTGTCCGGGTAGCGCAGAGGTAGCGCTCTCGCTTCTTACCACTGCGACCCGAGTTCGATCCCCGTGATCGGCAGTGGTTGTAGGTGAGAGGGTATGGCGGTCGCCTGCTAGGACATGTGGGTTTCCTCCGGGTACTCTGGTTTCCTCCCACATAAATGACCCCCTAGCGCAAACATATGTGCATCAAAAGGACCCCATTGGAAATCAGCTTTCGAGCTTAATGGGTTATCCTTGATATCTTATGTATGTATGTTTGTATGTATGTATGTACCGAATAAAATTTATTTATTTTATTTATTCATACAGACTTAAATCTAAGCCCCGATTTCAAAAAAGTCAAGTTAATTAGGTAGGTAGTCACGTGGTGCAGTGACGTCACATGCGCCCTTCGGATTGTGAAAGTACTGTGAGATATCATTAAAAACTCAACTTTTAGGGGCCTAATTCATTTACCATGGGCAACATTTAAATCGATGTTGACAAATTGTCTGAGTTTTATATGTGTTCGCCAACAGTGCACACATATAACGATGTAAATACCCAAATATAACGAGTAAAGCGTGTATGAAATCGGCAATATTGTGAGTAAATAATGTTTACATGGGTCGCTGTCTACAAACTGTTTGGTAATGTTATTCCTTTATACATCTGTAATTGGCGCTGTTTTTCTAAAATAAACAGTGCAATCATTATTTATTTTTGGATTAGACAAATTATGATACGTTAAATTGTTGACAACTAGGTCCTAGGCCAAGCTATTGTCACGGGTGCATTTCGGAAAGAAAGAAAAAGACAACATACACACAAATCAATAAAAATATTCAAATTTAAAGTGGTAATTACATTATTTTATTTTGATAAAGCAATCTTATTATCATTTTTGAATTGTGATCTGCACGTCTATATGAAGTTTGTATGAAGTGGGAGCACGGCATTATAGCCTACTGACACACTCATCAATAAGGAAATAATTTTATAATTCAATTTAAAGTTAGGAAATACAATATTCTATTACTTGTATAATTAAAAGTTCAATTATTTTGTACAGTATCTTTATTTTTGTGTGTAAATCTACCAGTGGGTAGAAGTTACATTGTATCGTTGATATATGTTGTTACAAGGTGAAGGTCAGTTGATCCGAGTGTGTATTGAATTTGAAGAGCAAAACAGAATGTATGCTGTAGGCCTACCAGTGTCTATAGCTTCGATATATCCATTTTCTCGCGGTTTATCCGGATCTCTATCCAAGCGGCGTTTGAAAAGGTGACTGGGTGTGTTTTTTAAAGATAAAGTTCTTGCTCCAACAAAAAAAATTACCCATGTCTTTTTTCTCGTACTTTCCTTCGAAAAATTGAAAACTACTCAGTCTAAATCCTTTCTACTGACAACTGATACACCCGAGCACGGCATAAAACATCTTAATGCATGATTATTTACAAGCCGTTAACGTGATAATTGGTTTTTTGTCGATTAAATCTAATCTGTTTATGAACTGGCTGATAGATGTTTTCAAACCCGAGGACGCATATGGCGTCACACATAATGGGGCGTAAACTAGCGAAAGAAAATATGCATATCACAAGATTTGAATTTAATCACTTTCAAACTTGAAAACTACGCAAAATATTTAATTTAAAACACATTTAAAGTAGTTTAGGGCATAAAAAGAGTTAATTTTGCTGAAAAAATGAAAAAGTTTAAAAACATGCGTTGTGTCCTTTAAGTATGAGATTTTACTCAAATTTTGATTGCTCAAATAACAGGAAACTCGAGCTTAAGTTTGAGATTTTTTCTGAGCTTGATACTGTCATATCTGACCCCGAGGAGAACTGGTCCTGATATTGTAAGATCAGATACCGAAGGCTCTGACAGATGCTCTCAAGCTGAGTCTTGTAAACGCTTCAATGATCCTGATCCTCATCACTGTCCTCCGACTCTGCGTGTTGATGGGAAGTGCGTAATTTTTCCTGCTGCAGTTCGCGGTCCGTTTCCATCTCTCTCTCTCTCTCTCTCTCTCTCTCTCTCTCTCTCTCTCTCTCTCTCTCTCTCCTGGAGGTCATCTGATCCTCGAGATCAAGAATGCGCTGAGTCAACCACTGTATCTCTAATTCATTATCATGCTGAAAGAGCACACTCTTTGTTTTTCACAAGTTTAATGTCGATAACCAATTTGATATAGTTATATATCATAATAATATTTCACAGATTCAATGCCTATAACCAATTGAACATACGTATAACATATTCATATTTCACAGATTTAATGCCAGTATCCAATTTAATAATATTATATCATATTCATATTTCACAGATTTAATGCATGTATCCAATTTAATATACTTATATCATAATCATATTTCACATATTTATTGGCTGTATCAAATTTAATAAAGTTATATAATGAAAGGTGATTAAGATAACGAACATTGATCAATTTCATAACTCCTATAAGCAATACAAAATAATTGTATTTCACGACATACCCATATCTTATATATATAGCTATATCATCATCATATTTACCGAGTACCCCTATCGCAAACTAATTCATGCAATTACTGTCATTATGTTCCGATTTATATACATCAATGGAATTTACAGGAGGTTTTTTTCCGGCAATTTCCATGAGGCAGTCTGTGTTTAACTTAGATTTGGTTGCTTTATAAGCGTGTCCCAGTAACTCAGAGCCTCATTGACATCACGATGCCTCATTCACCAGGATAGGACTGGAAAATTCTCTTGTGGGACGTTAAACAACATACAATCAATCCAACACTGACAAAACTCAGGTGACCTATTGCAATTGATTTTGTCCGTCGTCATCTTTGGTTGGTTAACAATTGAACATTTTTAACTTCTTCTTGATAACTATCATTCGATTTGTTTTCAGAAGTACGAACCATCTTTGGTACAAAGGGGACATAGATTGTAAATTTTAGGACTCCAGCGCTCCTGGGGCATTAGGGGCGGGTTAAAAACTGCCGGAAATTGACATTTTTTCAAAATCCTCTTCTCAGGAACCGAACATGTGTAAAAAAATTTTTTAAAAAAAGAATAAACGCATGGCGAGGTAGAGCAGGAAGACCTCTACCAAGATTGTAAATTGCATGATCCATGAGGTAGGGGTCCTGACCATAGAGTGGGGCCAAATTTAGTATATAGTGTTTATGTGCAAAACACTTAAAGGTCATAGGAGACGGTTTTTAACAATGTCTATTGTCTCCACAATTATCAACTTTCTTTCGTAGACTCATCATTAAAATGCCTTTTTTAAAATCCATAACAATATTAACTTAAAGATATTGAAGTGCAAAGGTACTCGGAATTTAAAATTGTTACCCGATTATCGTTTTTGATTTACTGAATCTGTGACGTCATAAGAGACCACACTCAGATTTGCGAATCAAAACCACACCCATAGACGATTTATTCGCAACTGGAGGAGTTTTTCAATGGGAAACCATCGACGATTTTTTATCGGAGGACGAACAAGATTGGAGATCGATCAAAGTCCTATTCATTCCTAATCGGTCGATGTATCCCTGTGAGCTCGAAATAAAACACACCACAGGGTTGTCCACTTCTGCTTCATACTTAGATATTTTATTGAAAGTAGACATTAACGGCAAACTGACAACTCAACTGTATGACAAACGGGATGATTTCAGCTTCTCCATCGTGAACTTTCCATATTTATGTAGCAATATTCCATTATCACCTGCATATGATGTTTATATCTCTCAACTGATTCGATACACAAGAGCTTGTTCTGCGTATGTTGAGTTCTTAAATCGAGGCAAGCTACTGACAAACAAGTTGATGGTACAGGAGTTTCATCAGTCTCGATTGAAAACAGCATTTCGCAAATTTTATGGTTGTTATAACGATCTAGTTCGTCGATACAACCTATCATTGGGTCAAATGCTGTCTGACATGTGTCAGACCGATTGTTGGGGCGTTTTTGCACACTGATTTTGTCTACGGATAACTCCGTTTACCTGATCGGAATATAGGGCTTATGGCGAGTGTGACCGGTCGGCAGGGGATGCTTACTCCTCCTAGGCACCTGATCCCACCTCTGGAGTTTTCAGGGACCCGTGTTTGCCCAACTATCTATTTTGTATTGCTTGTAGGAGTTATGACATTGATCACTGTTCGTTATCTTCACCTTTCCTAATAGTGACAGGTTAGTGATAAATGTATGATAATTTTAAAGTACAATCTGTGATGACAATAAGAGAAATAGAGACATAGTTATTACTTGCAAACCCCATGCAGACACACATCTTTTTTTTCTAAAAAAAAAAAAGGATGGGGGTTCAAGTTGAAGGTTGATTGACAAAAAAGGTGGGCACCCCCATCCCTCTTTTGTTTTATGTACCCATTTTGTTTTATGTACCCAAGTCCCACCCTGACTCTGATATATTTTATAGCCAGATCGGAATTTCTTTTGCACACATCATGAGGGCTGTAATTTGAATTAACTTACATGAGATTTTACATGTATCGTGTGCAGCTATTTTAGTTTAACTCGTGAATATTGTAATAAATATAAGTGGCTACTTAACATTCTTTTGCAATGAAATGTGCGACATAGAGTTGTCCTAAGGAAACCAATACCCCGGCAGGCCTTACCCTGTCCCCTTGTAACAAATAGAGTCCCAGATAAGAAGATGTTATAGGGTCTTTGTTGGGCCAACCGCACTCTTCATGTTTGGCCACTGTTGGTATACAACACTGAACTGGTGGGAATTTGTTCAACGGTCCTTAATCAGACCAGCCTGATTGCTCAATATTGGCTCAATATCTTTAATATATTTGACTCACATTGGGTCACTGTTTACATTCATCATTGAGCCCTTATACATACACGTTGCTCTTTGGTGGCCCAATGTTATAAATGATTTCCAAGTTGGTCCTTAATTGTATTAACACGTTGCTCATTGATGACTCAATGTTATAAATTACTTGCATGTTGGTCCTTAATTGTATTAACACGTTGCTCACTGGTGGCCCAATGTTATAATGATTTCCATGTTCGCCCTTAATTGTATTAACACGTTGCTCATTGGTGGCCCAATGTCGTTCCGCTGACCCTAATACATACATGTTGGATCATTGGTGGCCCAATGTTATAAATGATTTCCATGTTGGTCCTTAATTGTAATAACACGTTGCTCATTGATGGCCCAATGTTATAAATGATTTCCATGTTGGTCCTTAATTGTAATAACACGTTGCTCATTGATGGCCCAATGTTATAAATGATTTCCATGTTGGTCCTTAATTGTAATAACACGTTGGCTCATTGATGGCCCAATGTTATAATGATTTCCAAGTTGGTCCTTAATTGTATTAACACGTTGGCTCATTGGTGGCCCAATGTTATAATGATTTCCATGTTCTCCCTTAATTGTATTAACAGGTTGGCTCATTGGTGGCCCTATGTTGTTTCCTGGTTTAATTGGATATTGACCTTTACAAATGTTTTATTTCCTTTCATTACTTTAAAAGAGCTAGAAAATGAAATTCAAATATCTTTTCCATATGCACGGTCATATTCATAAGACTTTAAAGTAATAGATCAACAGAGTATATGCTGCTACAACCAGACAAAAGTATTTGAGCTCGATTGAGAATAATTCAGAATTTAGAGATATATTTTTTTTTAGTTCATACATTTCAAATTTCAAGCATTTCAATCTGTCAACATCTCTCTCAGCCTCTTTCCTCCTTTTCTTTTTAGTTATTTTCCCGTCCTCCGTCTCTACATAACATAACACAGTCGTCCCTTTATAGTGGTTTATATCCCCTTGTTGGATATCTTTGACAGAACACAGTCGCCCCTTTATAGTGGTTTCTATCCCCCTGTTGGATATCTTTGACATAACACAGTCGCCCCTTTATAGTGGTTTATATCCCCCTGTTGGAGGAATCCGCTGTTGCACAGTTTCTTCAAACACTTCCTGAAAATGTATTTACTGTTACTTATACACTAATGTTTTTATTTGCAGAATATGTTTTTCTCCAAAAGTATTTTTTTAAATCTAAATACGTACATAAACGCACTAAAGATGATGACATTATCCAAATTCTTAAATATAATAAGATATAAGTGAGCAAGCATTAGTTTTGGTACACATGTCTGAAAGATTATTAAAATTACTGGTAGGGGACTTTCTATGTAACTATCGAGTATTTACTCTGATTGACTGCCTTTAAAGAGAATACTTGGAGAGGTTGCTCTTCTTCACTACAATTTCAGAAAAAAAGTTATCATTTTAAAGTCTGCCGAAACGAAACGAAACCATATTGTATAACCGAACTATTTTAATTATAATTATTGAAAATGGTATCTCAGACCCCTGTGAAAGTTACCACGTATAAATAAGAGTCGCCTTCCCTTTGATGTGTAGGTTTTCGTGTAAAATTATACAAAGTTTTAATAGTCGGAAGGGGGAGGTGGAGTAAACACAAAGTAGATATCCGAAGTTGATGAATTATATATACTATGGACAGTTAGTTTCGGATCCAGAAATTTCAGAAAGGGGGGCTACAGTCTCACAGGTCAGAGGTCTGGGAAAACACACTAAACGATCGCCGGCGTTGGATCCGCCTTTGGATGAAAGGTGAAGATAACGAATAGTGATCAATATCATAACTCCTATAAGCAATACAAAATGGGTAGTTTGGCAAACATGGACCCCTGGACACACCAGAGGTGGGATCAGGTGCCTAGGAGGAGTAAGCATCCCCTGTTGACCGGTCACACCCGCCGTGAGCCCTTTATCTTGATCAGGTAAACGGAGTTCTCCGCAGTCAAAATCAATGTGCCAAGAAATTTCCAGGAGTCTAGGAGGAGTAAGCATGGGTATGTGTTCCTGTTTTCTTTGTAATTTTTGCTTCAATTTTCCATTTTAGCAAAACCCGAAATATCCAGGTTATTGTTCGACTTACTGCATATCAATAACACTTTTTGATAATGAATGTATATACATCTTACCTAATTGTATTCACATAATACGGTATACTAGTTTTTTTTCCATTATTGAAAGTACTCGCACCTCAGCAGTGAGAGATGGAATAAGAGGTTAAACGTCTTTTTGATTTCCCCTTCCTCGGACACGAGCTTTTTCAAACAATGCGTGATGCTAACCGATGGGCCACTTAAAAATGTATCAATCAACCCGAAAAACTACATCAACAGGGAAGATAATTTCAGTATTATGTGGTGACTTCTACAGGGACCTGAGATACCATTTATTGCACAATTTGGGTTTACAATCTCTTTTGTTTTGTTTCAAAAGATTTCGTTTCGGCAGAATTAATTCGTTTCGATTTCGTTTCGTATTTTACAGATACCCAATATTTCATCTTTACGGAATGTAATGCAAAACCATTATCAGTTTGTGCGATTCTATGGAGTGTAGACAATCTCAAAGCGAAATAAAATATTCCATTCCACTTCTTTTCGTTAAGAGTTCATCTACGCATTATGATGAAAACAGTTTTGCCCCTGATTCTTTTTCCTGGGGGTTAGGTTAAAGATTTCTTTGGGTTGTAAGTTTTCTGTTTTGCTACTTTGCAAGTCTCATTTCTTAAATATATTCGTATGGCCATTCTATTTTGACGATACAATGATTGCACACAAGAAGTTTAAGGGTGAAGGGGGCGTAAACATAATGTACAAATCCTTGTTTTCCTTCTTAAAGTGTAAATAAATTAACGAGATTAGTCGCTATCATTATAAAACCAGTCTACTACAATGTGCATCCGATGCTTTATAAAACTCATTCGACTGTAAGTATAAACCGTTGTACAAGCTATAACTATATATAGTTCAAAAATGAAATACACATTTTCACTAAATTTTGCATTGATCAAAATTGCATTGCCGTGGTCAACTTTCCATATTTATGTAGCAATATACCATTCTCACCTGCAGAGGGATTTTATATCTCTCAACTGATTCGGTACGCAAGAGCTTGTTCTGTGTATAGTTAGTTTTTAAATCAAGGTAAGCTACTGACAAACAAGTTGATGGTACATGGGTTTCAACAGTCTCGATTGAAGTCAGCATTTCGCCAATTCTATGATCGTTATAACGATCTAGTTCATCAATACAACCTATCATTGAGTCAAATGTTGTATGACCTGTTTCATACCGATTGTTAGGCCGTTCGTAGTACACTCATTTTGACTACGTTTAGAAAACTCTGTTTACCTGATCAGTATATAGGGCTCACGTTTTGCATATAATCCATAGTCAAACTTTTATTATCTATTTTGCCCCCATACTGCTGCCAGGGTTCAGGATTTCAACAAACAAATGAATTTATTAATCAAGAGGCCATATTTCCCATTTAAATTCTAACTTCACCTGAACCAAAGAGTTTTTCTGTTTGAAGGGTGTCTGGTTTCCATCTGTTTTTCTGTTTGTTCGACTGTCTAACCGTCCGTCCGCCTGTAAACTTTTCACATTTTTCACTTCTTTTCAAGACCCACTGGACCATTTCTAACAAAACGTGTCACTAAGCATCCTTGTGTAAAGGGGATATCAGGTTCTTCTTAAATGAAGAGTCACACCCTCTTCCAAGGGGATATTTTAAAAGAATTAATGAAAAATTAATGGTATTTTTCAAAAAATCTTCTCAAGAACCACTGAACCAGAAAAGATCAAACTTCTGTGAAAGCTTTAATACACTAGGATAGATTCACGTTGTTTTAATCCCCGAGCCCAATGCAAGATCACAATAAACAAATACAGTTTTATATAGGAATATAAAGGAAGACTCTTTAAAACTCTTCTTCTCAAAAGGTGCAAAGCCAAGATCATAGGTGGTCATGCAACGTACAGTTGAAACATTCAATTTATATCGTTGATGTTTACATAAATAAATTATTTAAGTATTATGTTTACACTGAAACAGTATCTAAATGTAAATGCTTATTAGTGCGTATTGAAATCTATCAACATGTCCTTCATGGGATTTTGATCACGTGATCAATTCATATTTACAGCACGATAAATGTTTTAAAATTACACCTATTTCTCAATTAAATACTCCCAGGAACTGGTGCAACCAAACTGCATCAGCCAAATTTTACAAAGGTAAATGAAACTATACTACATTTGAATGTCAGCGCTGGGAGGCAAGAAGATTAGCAAGTTTACCCTCATATTGTTGTTTTTATTGCAAAAACAGGTCTGAATTTTCTATCTGTAAGGCAACCTTTATTTGGGAATGCTGAAGGAATTTGCCAATAAAGCTGGTTGGGCTGAAAAAAGTATTATCTTGGGAGTTTATATTGTTAAACGTTTTAATATAAAGGAATTTTCTTTCAGTGTCATAAACTATCGAATACGCATACTTCATTAAAAATAGTTTGATATCTGAATAATTGTATATTATGTTATTTGAGATATCTAGCTAAAAGTATACATATGCTAAAAGTCATCATTTCACTTTGTAGTTTAGTTAATGGGCAACAAGTCCCTCCACAACTACCAGTGGAAGTGGGGTTTTTTTTTGCCGCCAGCGATTCCACTTTTGGACAGAGAGAGGAAAGTCTTGACCTTATTGCTGGTAATTACTTCCATGCAATATAGCTTGTTTTACCATTTTCAACCACATTAGTTATACAGTATTTTCCAAATTGCTTTATATAGTAATATAAAGATATAATTTACATCACATTTACCTCGCATTAATTTATAGATGTATACATTTGAGATGTAAAAGAAAGATTTAATTCTCTTTCTCTTGCCTGCATGGGAATCAAATCTGTGTCTCATATAAAAACATTGGAAATTAAAATAGATTTAAAAGATTCCTAACACTTTCATTGTACCACAATCTAAAGTTTATTTCTTTTTTGACGACCAAAATGCACCATCCTCTTCCATTCTGGAAAGATCTATGAGCGGACTCCAGACTGTGGTTTGAGACAAGAAAACTTTCCTAGAAGGAAATAATCTCACTTTAGCATTGATTCACTTAAAAAGCATGCATAATACCTTAATCAATACTTAAAGATGTTTTTTTTTATAATCTTCATAGGGATCTTTCTGAAATTAATTTGTAAAGGGGGAACAAGGGGATTTGCATTCTGAACCGAGTTCCACAAGTTTGTGGATACTGTCAATAAGGATTGTAGACAGGACAAGTGGAATAAATTGGAGGAAAGGGAGGAGAGAGAAATTGTGAAATATTTGTCATAACTTTTTTAATTAAGATTTTATGAAGGCAAGTATTGTTCATTGCATGGTTGTGTATTTCTTGTTCAAAACCATGTGCAATTATTGATTTACTTGTTACTTTTAAAGACGTAGGGACAGTTTCTACAGTCATGTGGCCCAGAAAATAGATGATTTCAGTAGGAGTCCCAAAATCTGGCATTCAAATAAGGAATATATAAGCAAATTCAAAGTACGTTTAATATGATCCAAAATTGCTTTGTGTTGTATGATAGGAGCGTGAAGTTGGCATAAAATTGCCAAAATTGTAAAAATCAATGAAAATTTTCATAAATTCAGGATGTTTTCCTTTCAGAAAACATACAACCCATGAGTCGAGCAAATTTATATTCATATACATTTTTCATCTTCTCTTAATACACAATATATATTAATTTTATTTTGCTCGGCGGATGGGCACACCGTTTCCTAAGCAATAATCTGGATGAAATTTAACAGTTATCAAGCTCTTTTTGAAAAAAGGCGGGAAAAACTCTTATTCATGACGTAATAATGCTATAACATAAGAAATAACTTTTAATGAAGTTGAGATACTATACTTGTCATATATTTAACTTATTCAAAACACAGATCAAGCTTGATTCAAGACTCCTTTAAATCAGATAATTTTGGGGGGCCTTTTTATGTACACAATCGTACCTTGTTCTTTGATATGCTTTTTATATGTGTCTGAATGAAACAGACATTTAGCACAAAATATTTGTATCGACAAGTGCAAATCTTGCCTGGTCTTCTTTTTGGGGAAAATCTCACATTTCAAATGCGAATCCGTCTTTCATGTTGATTACAGAAGTTATGTAAATATGCACTATTAAATATGTTATTTGTGTTCGTCGAAGTCGTTCCATATCTATAACATTGAGATAGTTTAAAGAAAATTGTGTAATAACTTTTTTGTGCTTTGCATTGATTATTCAATTGAAGTAGTTGCAGAACGAATAGAATAGAAATACTTGATTTCCAGCATGTGTATATTACATAATTTAAATACACACACATATCTCATATGATTTATACATGATATTCCTTACATATGATTCTCGTACAATATATTAGCACAACATACACATCTTGTATCCCTAGGGTATGTTCTGGGGTTCGTGTTTACTCAACTCTAAATTTTGTATTCCTAATAGGATATATGAGATCGATCATCGTACACTAGATACATCACAAACAATAATTGTGAAAGTTTTGTGATAAAAACATTTTCACATACCTGGGTTCATTACATTTTTTTTTTTAAAAATATAGCCTTAAGGACGACGAGCCCTATTCGGATTTCCATGCTTCTGAACATAAGACTACGAATAATCCTTGAATCAGACTGCTGTGTGTATGCACAATTAGTTAGAATAAACTTTTCTCAATTATTAAAACTTTACTTCTTAACACGTTTTTTTTTTACGAATATTCTTATCAATAATTATTGTCACTGTGTGCATATTAAATGATTTACGACATACACTGGAAGCTTAATGTTATTTCAAAACAGACGAGATTGGCTGTTAAGTTTACAACCGATCGCGTACAAGTGAACAGTATATCTTGAAAATGCTTTCAGTAAAACATCATGGAAATATCAATAAAGTTCATGTTGAATAGTGAATAAGATTTCTTTTGCAGAAAAAATTATGCCCGTCGTCTAGTTGTTTTCATTGGTATTTCAGATATTTGTATTCAAAGTTCAAGGCGTATTTTGAGGATCTCATTAAATATGACGATCCGACAAGTTGACAACACACCAAAGAGTTTAAGATTATCCTTATGGTTAGCACGAGTTCAGAGCAATCAGAGGGTCTGTAATGGTTGACAATTGTTTCATAAAATTGCGCAATAGCGTGGCTCATGTTGAATGAATTGTTGATCCCTCATAAACGTCCGTTAGTGATGACTTTATTATATGTTTTACAACATATACAAGTATAAACTTTCAAAAATTGCAGTGGGAAAACTTTGAAAACAAACATAGATATTGACTCGATACATAAGTTGGTTCTTATTTTAGTGTGTAGGACACCATATATCTGGTGTTGTCAGGGATCCGTGTTTACCCTGCTCTCGATATTTATAATGGTGTTATGTTGCTTCACTATTTGTCATTATCAGTTGGAACTTGCTCAAAATAAACATGATAAAATCCAATAAAAGAACAAGATTGCTTCTACAAATTCAGTCAACTTGGGAACGTCGAATACCCGTGTACAAGCATAAACAACCATCATCATATCAAGGTAGTTCCACCATCCGTTAACAGGTGAAGATTCTCAGCTTGAACTCTATCGATAAAGAAGTGAAGTTTTGAAGTTAGAAGATACATATTTCATCAACTATTCCAGGTATGTGACTTTGAATTCAGTTATGTATAATCTCTGCAAAATAATGAAGATATCTTTTTTTAAATATCACAATGACTATATTGTTTACAAACTTACAAAACTGTTATGTTGCGAGCCGAGAGTTAAGAAGGAAAAGTGAAGATAGCGAACAGTGATTTATTTCATAACTCTTATTCGAAATGTAAGATTTAGATTTAGGCAAACTAGTAATCCTAAACATACCAGAGGTGGAATATGGTATAAGTATCCCTTGCAGACCTGTTTCAGTATTTATTCAATCTTGTAATATAAGAGTTTAATTTTGATTTAAAATCATTCCAATATTGTTTTCGGTATTGTTTTTGTCAATTTTCACTACCCCGAAAACCTCTCATCAACCTTTATAAAATCAGAAATAATTGTATATTAATTTATTTTACTTTGTAGTTTTATCAACGTTTCTTTCAATATTTTTATTTCCTTGTTGTTTGTTTATTTATTTATTTTGAAGAAAGTTTGATATAAGGAACGGTGACCAAAAATTCCAAACTCTTGGTTTATCTTAGTAAAAATTCAATATTCTGAATTGTTTTCCTATGGTTGGTTTTATTATGCAGCAAAGGTATAATGTATTAACGATTGATTCGTTCTTTAATCAGATGGTAAATTTTAAAATATTTTGTTTCTTTACTGGTTATGTTATTTTGAAAATTCCAAAACAAATTGTTTTGATGAAAGGCCAAGATAACGAACAGTGATCAATCTAATAACTCCTATAAGCAATAAAAAGTTGATAGTTGGGCAAATACGGAACCCTGGAAACACCATTCATAGGATCAGGTGCCTAGGAGGAGTAAGCATCCCCTGTCGACCGGTCACACCCACCGTGAGCCCCATATCCTGATCAGGTAAACGGAGTAATCCGTAGTCAAAATCAGTGTGCCAAGAACGGCCTAACAATCAGTATGAAACACGTCAGACAAAATTTGATCCAATGATATGTTGTATTAAAAAACTACTATAAAATTGGTAAAATACTGACTTCAATCAATTTATCTGTTGTACCAGAGAACAGTTTTGCCCATTGTTACCATTTTTTCTGGTGTCGATTCATTTTCAAAACATTTTGCGAAAATTCATTTTTAAAAAAACAATCCATATTTTTTTTTATGCATACATAGGATAATATTTAATGACCAGGCTAATGTCGTCATCTTCGCCTATGAAAAATTGCCGTTTTGCTGAGATATGCAGTACTTTCTAAACCCAAACTATTTTATACTTGAAATTAAATTATCTATATTCACCATGTTTAAGTCACCTTTTTCATATTCCTTTGTAATACGCATTTCTTTTTTTTTTTTACTTTATAAACAGAACTTTTTCACAGGAATTAGATTTCATAACAATTATTCGGCCAATTGGAATCAAATTTATTGTTGTCGATTGTATTTATATTTATTAAAATAAAAGACAATACAAGAAATGAAAGACACCTCTTCTGTTTCATGCTTAGACATTTTATTTAAAGTCGATATTAACGGCAAACTAACAACTCTACTTTAAAACAAACGGGATGATTTCAGCTTCTCCATCGTCAACTTCCCATATGTATGTAGCAATATCACATTATCACCTGTATATTGTGTTTACATATCTCAACTGCTTCGATACCTATTCTATATGCAAGAGGTTGTTCTGCATATTGTCAGTTTTTGAATTGAAGAAGTCTACTGACAAATAAGCTGGAGGTGCATGGGTTGTGACAGTCTCGTATAAAGTCAGGATATCGCAAATTATATGATCGCTATAAAGATGTAGTTTGGCAACACCATCTATCATGGGGTCAAATGCTATATGACGAGTCTCATGCCGATTGTTAGATCGCTCTTGGCAAACTGATTTTGACTAGGGATAACTCCGATTACCTAATCAAGATATAGGGCTCACGGTGGGTGTTACCGGTCGACATGGGATGATTATTCCTCCTAGGCACCTTATTACATCTCTGGTATGTCCAGGGGGTCTGTATTTGCCCAACTCTATATTTTGTATTGCTGGTGGGAGTTATAATATTAGTCACTGTTCGTTACTTTCACCTTTCATTAAACAAATGAAAAAGGCATGCCTGAAATAAATAAATAAATATATATGATTCAAAAAAGCAGGAAACTATACAGTTCAATAAAAAAGCAGGAAAATATACAGTTCAATAAAAAAGCAGGAAACTATACAGTTCAATAAAAAAGCAGGAAAATATACAGTTCAATAAAAAAGCAGGAAAATATACAGTTCAATAAAAAGCAGGAAAACATAACAAAACTATATTTTAGGCTCGAAAATCTCTTTCAAAATATGTCCGTCAAAATGTTCTTATTACTTACTTTTCATTGTAGGAACAAACGATTAAAACGGAAATGAGTTTTGTCGAATTTACCAGAACGTAATCTATTGTGTTTTAGAGATGAATATCGTATCCATTCTTTTTAAAATTACTGCGCTGATGAAAATTTTAACAATGATAAAATATATTAGTAATAATAATAATAACAATGCTTTATGAAGAGAAGGTAGCCCTATTAATACAAGGCATTATTCTTCCCCGGGACCTTCTGAAATACAAACAATATAGGCCTACACATAGCGATACGCACAACCAAAGATAAACATAATTTGTAATGATTATATGCATTACAAAATTGTATTTACGACAAATATGGATGCCATATTCATGGTATAGTATAGGTACATGTAGACCTAATACACGAGGGGAGTAAAGGATTGGGGGGGGGGGGGGTAACGAAAATGCATCCATATATTTTCAAATACATACACATGTATACAGAACATGTATTTAAAAATAACGACAGCAAATTATAAATGTTTCCATATTTCTTCTAAAAACAGACAGTCTGATTAAAATCAAACTCTTTTCGCTCAATATACGGACAGGAGCGACTGTCCATATATCGAGCGAAGTGAGAGGTTTGATTTTGATCAGACTGAGTAAGAGACGGTGATAATTCTATATCTAACGGTGCCTCATTAGATACATCTATAACGCCCGAGTATTGAAGAGCGTTTTTGAAACAAAATTGTTCGATGTTTTGGTAAAAAAAGATTATAATTTAATTCGGGACGCATGGAATAGGAATCATGAGTTTGAAAAAAAAAATCTCGTAGATTTTCAGAACTCATACCATTAAAAGTTTTTTTTTACAATAGAATACACGTAATTACTTCACGTTTAACCATCTTTAGTCTAACTTTTCAAACATGGACTTCGATGGCTATGGTCATGATTGATTTAAATACACGTTAGTTTTAGATAGTTTCTGATTGTGATATTTCTATAATGTTATTGAAAAGAATTTTTGTATGTGTGTATCAACAAATTCTTAAAAAATATCCAAAGGATTTTAATTAACAAGGTATATTAAACTATTTTTTTTCTGTATAAGAATTGAGAAAACGTCATCAGACACGGATAGAAGACGCAACGTTAAATCTTGCACTCGCAAAACATGACAACTTTTCTACTTCATATCACAATTCAAATACACGTTAATTGTAAATAGTGTTTGAATATGATATTTGTATGATGTTGTTGAAAAGAATTTTGTGTGTGTGTTAATAACGTTTTAAAAAATATCCAAAGCAATTTAATTAACAAGGTATATTGAACTATTTTTTCTGAATAAGAATTGAGAAAACGTCATCAGACACAGGTTAAAGACGCAACGTTAAATCTTGCACTCGCAAAACATGCCAACTTTGCTACTTCATATCACAAAAAAATATACGTAATTCATGGATATAATTACTATATAAAGAAAGTACACACCCTATATAGTATTAGGGCATAAAATTACCAACTTCTGAAAATAGGCCAAAATTGACCCTTAGTGTACCTTCTCCTTATGTTAGAGCATCATAAGAAATCATTACAATTATGAATTTATATAGCTCTCTCTCTCTCTCTCTCTCTCTCTCTCTCTCTCTCTCTCTCTCTCTCTCTCTCTCTCTCTCTCTCATATTCTAGTCTCGACATTGCGGCTTTTTTAAAAAAAGAAAAAAAGAGGGGGTGATAATAAGAAAAATATGTATTGACCTTGAAGACTAGTATTTTATTAATATATCATCTTAAGACCTCTAAACTATGGTAAAACATTATTCTAAATCAGCATAAGTTCGGATTCGCATAGCTATTTATGTTGCGATATCAGAATTTCTAGAATGCGGCTTTAATTTGTCTGACCTTGAAAAATATATTACATTGAAAAATAATACTGAATCTTTTTCCTTGGACTTCTCTCCCATTCACCTATTTGATTGTTGATTTTAATGCTAGATCTGTGTCGTTTGATTGACCTTGTTTGTCGTTCAATCGTGTTCTTCTGGCAATCATTATTTTTCGCTGTTCACCATATCCGAATCAGCAATGGTACGGACTAACTAATATCGTTTTGAACCTAATCACTCCATATCATTATCTTCCCACCATTTTATTCCATAATCACATTGTTTTATAAGTTTTCCCTCTAAATTCATCCGATTTCTGTAATTTTCAAGAATAGTTTTATTTTCATTCCGACCCAACCATGATACAAACTCTCTAAACTATAGTCAGTGTGTGTTTTGGGTCATTTATAAGTATAATTTTAAACTAAAATTTTCAAGTTTTAAAGTTTCAGAGAACTCTTCCGTGTACATGTACACAGTATACAGCTCACTGAGGATCTAACCTTACAAGTTGCAACTGTCATTTTTTCTAAACAATTTACTGAAGGTATCAGATGGGATAATTAAGATTTCATTTTCAAATAAGGTGATATAAACTAAAATCTACATGAAATATGTATACCCATTTGGAGGTTCCGTTATATGAATGCAACCTCTAATCAGACTACAACATTTAGTCATAAACATAATGAATGAGTCAAATTCTATTTTTTTTGTTGGACTACATGATTCAATTAATGAATCCAACTCGGTGGTGCCTTTTATTTCGAGTTCACTGAAATATATTGAATCGACATATGAAAGAAGATTATTATTGTTTACAGATAATAGGTCTTTGATAGATCTAAATTTTGAAATAAAGGCCAGAGAAAGATACTTTTTTCTTCTCATGTACAAGTTTTTGAATAAACCCTGTTTCATCGGAATGTAAAAACAGATCAGGTAGCAAAGGAGCACGTTTTGTGCCCATGGGAATTCCAACTAACTGTTGGAAAACATGAAGACCAGAGACAACGTATACATTGTCAATGAGTAACACCAACATATTTTCTATTTCAACTTCAGAATACAGATGCGTGGAATCAGGGATGGCGTTTAACAAAGTAATTTTTGGGATGACTGATCACTAGGTAGGTAAACTTGCGTTTTTCATTTTTGTTGAAGAATCAACTGTTAATGATGTCGAAAATTCTAGTCTTTAATTTATCGTGAGGAATGATCGTGTTAAGTATTGAAAAGTCATACGTACGTTTTCATGTTGTTGATTGAGAAATGTTTTGCGATTTCAGGTGACCATGTTTTCTATAATTTTTTGAGAATGCATATTTGATTTACACCACTTCTGGTATTTCTATTAGCACAATATGTTTGAAGATTATCCTTCACAGCTGTTAATATGTTCTTGAGGGTCAAATATAGGGGCTAGGTAGAACACTTACTGAATCCAGCAATATATCTTTGCAAGAGTTTTCATGTAGTTTAGTAATCCAGTATAGGTGTGATAACTCATATTCATCCGACTTTTTGACTGTATATAATGCTATATAATGTTATATGTTATATATATATGTTATATATACTCACCTTGATGTTTTTAGATTTCAAAAGGATTCAAACTAAGAATGAATAATCCATAATCTTGGAACAGGGTGACATAAATAAAAATTACTTTGTACATTTGCTACACATATTACGGTGACTTAATGTGTTAAATGTGGGATCATTTTATGAACATAGACTTATAACAAAATGCAATTTTGCCTGATTTTATGTGAATTGCTATTTAAGTATTACAGAATATTGATATTGAACATCATGTAGCCCTTGCAATATACGTGGAAATGATATAAATGTATGTTGTTTGTTTGATTTCATACTGTATCCTGAAAGATCCATACCACATATAAAAGACTAATCTTTCACAACACCTGCTGCTTTCATTGACTGACGGATGATAATAATGAGTGAAATCCCAGAAATCCAAATGACTACAGGAACACGACAAGTAGGAATGAACGAGTGTGTGAAATTGATGTCCACACCTGTTTTACACACGTCTGTTTGTGTGACAGGTGTTAGTCGTGTGTTACACATATCTCGTGTGATATCAGACCGGGTGTGGGTTTCTGATTTAGACAATCTCATCTTGACAAACACCAGAGACACTATGCACTGTGTTTCAGATATGATAGCACTATATACAGGAGGCCTATACACAGTGAACAATTCTGGTGATTTGATATATATGGACAGTGATGCTAACATTAAAACATTGATATTAAAGGATAAAACAGTCGCTATACTGTTAGTTAGAACATTACCATGGAAACCGCACTGCATATACTGCTCCCCGTCCACTGGAGACGTACTGATCGGGATGTGGGATAAAAAGACAGGCAAGGTAGTCCGGTACAACAATACTGGACAGCACATCCGTACCATTCAACACAACAACACAGGTGATATGTTGTATAATCTTCCTAAATAAAATAAGAACGGTGATATTGTTGTGTCTGACTGCATTGCATTATTCTTTGGTGCTGTAGTGGTGACAGAGCGCGGGGGGAGACATCGATTCTCCTACACAGGACCTCCATCAAGATCACCGCTATCACCAGATGGAATCTGTACAGACGCGCTGTCACACATCCTGGTATGTGATCGTAACACCGACACAGTACAGATGATTGACAAGGACGGTCACTTCCTGTCTCTGTTACTGACACGACAACACGGGATAAACAAACCACGCAGCTTAGACTTCGATGATAAAACTCACCTTCTTTGGGTCGGGACTTGGGACACTAACACAGTGTTTGTATATGAATATCTACAGAGGAGGTACTCTCTGACTGGTAAGTACTAGTAGTACTTTAGTTTATTGTACTATATCAGATCTATACAGAGGAGGCACTCTCTGACTGGTATGTATTATTAGTACTGTGGTTTATTGTACTGTATCAGATATATACAAAATTGGTACTCTCTGATTAGTAAGTACTAGTAGTACTTTGATCTGTTGTACTATATCAGATATCTACAGAGGAGGTACTTTCTGGCAGGTATGTTCTAGTAGTACTGTAGTTTATTGTACATATATAGATATATACAGAGGAGATACTCCCTGACTGGTAAACGTAAAACTGATACGGTACCAATTGTGATGCATCAAATGCGCATTTCGACAAATAATGTCTCTTCAGTGATGCTCAACCGAAATGTTTGAAATACTTGTAGTACTGCAGTTTATTGTAGTATATCATATATCTACAGAGGATTTACTCTCTGACTGGCAAGTATTAGTAGTACTGTGGTTTAGTGTACTATATCAGTTACTACAATTAACCTGTTAATTATGGAATAGTAGTGTTTAGTTTTAATTCCGATTTGGGTCATGACTAGATGTGCGTTTAGCTTTCATCACAGTGTCTGTTACAATGTGGTTTAATTAGTTTTATTTAGGGTCTGGATTAGAATTAGAGGTAATATTTAGTTTTGAATACAAGATAATGTAATTGATGTTTTAGCTTTTTGATTGATTACTTTCTGTGCTTTTTAAAATAGAAAATTCAGAGAATGTGGACACTGAATCTGAGCAATCTGACGACAACGCTAAAAGGGAATCTGGCCCTTATGACGAGGATGCCAGGAGGAATTTAACCGTGATGACGAGTACGCCGGAGAAGAATATGAATCTGATGTCGAAGACGTCAACGAGGAATCTCACCCTGATGGGAGGACTCCAGAAAGGAATGTGACACTGATAAAGAGGACACTCCAGTCTGCTGTCGTCGGTTTTATTGTCAAAATGGGAAGTGAGACTTGCAAATTGTTTCATACATTATTACCCTTTACAAAACTCTATGTGTAAGACTAATTTGGGAACCATTTAAATGTACATGGCATACGGTTTTTCATTAGTTAAAACATTATTGGAGCATCGTATCCAACGAAATAAAAAATGATCGGAACTACTTTCTATTGGAATGTTGAGGATTTTTCTGGATGTAAAACTTATACGGTAGCAATTTTGATGATGCTTCGTATTTATGTATAGATTAGGAAATCCTGAAAAGAAAAATTTAACAATTCTATCAATCTATGTAAATTTATTAAACAAAACCAAACAAATTATCAAATATAAATGATAATTGATTATGCAAAATAGAATGGAATGCAGTTCAAGAATAACTTGTTAATTCACCTCAAATCATATCATGTTTTGTCAAATAAACTCAATGTTTTAAAATATTTAAAACATGATAGGGAATGAATTCATTATTTATTCGTTGGATGGAGATATACCACAACAAAAAAGACGAAACATTTTTCATCATGCGCTACGCGGAATGATAAAGTTTCCCGTCATTTTTTTTAGTGATATACCTCTTTCCAACGAAAACATAATAAATGCATTCCTTAGATGCATTCATCTTGATCTACATTTTCCTTCGTGTATATATATGTAGAGATTTTCTGACTGATAAGTACTAGCAGTACTGTAGCCTAGTGTACTATATCAGTTAGTCCAAATAACATTATAATTTTATAGCAATTTTATAGCTACTTTTCAGTTTTAATTAAATTTTTGGTAATAATCAAATGTAATGATTAGTTTAATTACAATATGGGTTATGATTTAAAGGATATTGTTTAGATTCAATGAGAACTTGATAAGATTAGATG
Organism: Ostrea edulis; assembly: GCF_947568905.1. Lineage (NCBI taxonomy): Eukaryota > Metazoa > Mollusca > Bivalvia > Ostreida > Ostreidae > Ostrea > Ostrea edulis. Next base: position 45,288,346 of record NC_079173.1, on the reverse strand, counting down.
ATTTGTTTAGTTTTACTTATAGTGCAGGTTATAAATAGAGGTAAACATTTGTTTTGTTACAATGTTGTTATACTTAGAGGTAGTGTGTAAGTTTAACCTATATAACTAGTAGTGTTTAATTTTAATTACAATATGGGTTAACCATAATTGCAATGCGTATCTCAAACGAATATACAGATAATGAGGGGGAAGTCTAAAGTTTTTTTGAAATATTGACTGGTTATTAATTCATTCATTGTAACTTTTTAATTATAAACAAACGTTGTAGTGCCTAGATAAAGACCACCTTATACGTAATCCACCAACGTGTTCTTGTTTTTCATCCTCTTTCAACTACAGTCCAGCTGGACATGTCATTGTTGGTGATATTGATATAGTTGAAAATGGAACCTCAAATCACTTATTCTAAACGGTTTTAAATACAGATCGCTAGAAAACCTAGGTCTTTTTATTGGCGACAAAGCTTCATCTCTATTATGAATTATGTGGAAGATTATGCCAGACGATGGAATAAATATGAAAAAAAGAACTTGATACATTGTCAGAATGGGTTAAAAGCATAAGACGAATATTAAAATCCCGCGTTAGACATATCAAAACAAAATATGTACCATATCTCCTTCAGTGTTTAGTAAACCAAAAGCGATAAAAAAAAATGTTTTTTTTTTATGTTTTCCGCCACACTTAACAATTTTTCAGTTATATGGTGGCGCCCAGTTTTTTATTGGTGGAAGAGAGAACCCAGATACAATGTACCTGGGAAGAGACCACCGACCTTCCGAAAGTAAACTGGGAAACTTTCTCATTTACCGGCGCGAGCGGGATTCGAACCCGCGCCGACAGAGGTGAGAAGCCGTGTGATTTTGAGCACAATGCTCTTACCACTCGGCCACGCAGAATTAGATAGGTTATATGCGGAATAGGTTTTCGTTCCAACTGACAAAACTAATAACAACATTATCTTTCTGTGAAAGGCTCATTATTACAACTGTATTTTAGACGATATTGGTATTAATTCCGCTTTTAGTAATCGTACTTATCTTTCAACTGTCCTTTCAAAACAGGAAATTCTTCAACACAATGCTTCAGTTTTAGACACATTTAATATTCTAGTCAATGGGTCGAGTGAATATGAGTTAGCACACCTATACTGGATGTCTAAATCACATTAAAAACCTTACAAATATACATTGCTTGATCCAGTCAGTGCTCTACCAAGCCCCTATCTTTCCTCCTCACAAAATATCAACAGCTGTGAAGGAGAAGCATTAAACTTACTGTGCGACTGCATATCCTAGAAGTGGTGTTAATCAAATGTGGTTTCTAAAAAAATTCTAAAGAAATTTCGGTAAACTTGAAATTGCAAAACTTTTCCCAAATCAATAACATCAAAACCTATGGCTTGTTAACACAATACACGACCATCCCTCACGATACATTAAAGACTAGAGTTTTTGACATCATAGACAGTTGCTTCTTCAACAGAAAGGGAACAAGGAATTATTCATATCTAGTGATCAATCATCCATAAACTTACTTTGTTAAACACCACTTTGATTCGACACACAAGTACTCTGAAATTAAAATAAAAAATATGCTAGAGTTCCTCATTGACAATATCTTCGTGGTCTTTGATGATCAGATCTTCCAATAATATGTTAAAATCCCCATAGGCACGAATTGTGCTCCTTTGTTAGATCACCTGTCTCTATATTCATATGATGCAGAATTTATTCAAAAAAACGTATACGCGAGAAGAAGAAATATTTTAATGTGACTTTCTATTCGACGTTTAGATATATCGACGCCATATTGTTTATTTACAATGGTAACTTTTATTCATATGTGGATTCGATATATCCCTGTGGGCTCGAAATAAAAGACACCACAAAGTCGTCCGCTTCTGCTTCATACTTAGATATTGTATTGAAGGTAGACATTAACGGCAAATTGACAACTCAACTGTATGGTACACGGGATGTTTTCGGCTTCTCCATCGTCAATTTCCCATACTTATGTGGCAATATTCCATTATCACTTGCATATGTTTATGGCTCTCGACTGATTCGATATGCAAGATATTGTTCTGCGTGAAGTCAGTTTTTAAATCAATGTAAGCTACTGACAAACAAGTTGATGGTACAGATAATTCAACAGTTTCAACTGAAGTCACCATTTTGCAAATTATATGGTCGCTAGAACAATCTAGTTCGTCAATACAACCTATCATTGGGTCAAATGCTGTCTGGCGTGTTTCATACTGATTGTTAAGGCGTTCGTTGTACACTGATTTTTACTGCGAATAACTCCGTTTACCTGATCAAGATGTAGGACTCACTGCGGGTGTGATCGGTCAACAGGGGATGCTTACTCCTCCTAGACACCTGATTCAACCTCTGGTGTGTCCGGGGGTCAATGCTTTTCCAACTATCATTTTCTACTATGCTTATAGGAGTTATGAGATTAATCTTTGTTCGTTATCTTCACGTTTCTGTAGCATTCGAGAAGGTAGTATTTATTTTTAGAGGGGAGACATTTGAAATGCCTACCCTACCCGCCAGTCTCTTTGATTAAGGTCGGTTTTTTTCTGTTTAGATTTTTTGTTTCAGATATCGCTTGCTGTCAGCATTCTGGGATCTTCCATACTTGCAAGACTCGTCACAGTGGCATTCAATTGGGATCTTAGTTTTTCAGGGCGACATCGTCACCTTGAAATTGGATGTTATATTGTGATGTTGACAGTTGATATGTTTATGTTGATTGATGTGTAACCGAACAGCAAGGGAAAAGTCTTGATTTGACTTAATGTTGATTTATTTTTGTAGAAATGTACGGCCGGTGTGACCGGTCAACAGGGGATGCTACTCCTCCTAGACACATGATCCCACCTATGGTGTGTCTAGGGGTCCGTGTTTGCCCAACTATATATTTTGTATTGATTATAGGAGTTATGAGATTGATCAATGTTCGTTATCTTCACCTTGCATATACAAGTAGGTAAAATAACTCTAAATGCACATCCTGTACTAATTCTACATTTATAAAGTTGATTTCTAATCTGACGCCCAACTGATCAAATAAACCCGAACTAGCATATACATGTATGGTCTGACAATGATATATGCAACTTATATCGCCTTTGTCTCTTGCGTATTAATGAACCTGTTCTCAAATAGTTCTTGTGTTTGATAATCTAAATACATTTTTTACATTCAGAATAGTGTAAAAAATGAATTACATGTAAATTCTAATTATGAATCCTAATTATCCAAGATTTTGTTTTTTGCATGTCCGGCTGTCTTTTTGTCCTTATTCTGATAATGAAAGTCTTTTGTACAGGATATATATTATATATGTACAATATCCCCCAACATTTTATGTTTTCAGAGATAGTTTTCATTAAATATATGATTCTTACTTATAGTGTCGTATCTGGTGCTGAAACAGAGAAAAGAGAATGAACCAAACAAAACAAAGAAACTGTGAATGAGTGTCCAAGGTGTCACATTGGAAGCAATGGAAAATATGCACATGGATGAACATTATCTGAATTACAAATAGTTATGGATCTGATAACAATATTTAGTATTAGAAGATACCTTGTCACCAATGTACATGTAAAACGCTGCGTACATCAATATTTCTTAATTCCACAATTGTTATAGATTATGGTATAATATATGAACGGGATTACATTATATTTGTCTATTATACACACATTGGATGTATTTAATTTTATGAATCAGACCAAAAATATAATTTTTTTGTGTTTCTGCTAACATCCTAGTCAAAACTGGGGTAGGTTGGTAGGATATACATTATATTTTTTTCTCAAACTTTTATTTTCAAAAGACCACAAAGAGGCAATCTAATCACAATCTCTATGTTTTTAAAGTTACAGATACATTAACTTAGTTGATTTGAGGGGCTCAGTTTTCACTATTAATAGTACCTTTAAACATGTTTGATATTAATTACTTTGAGATGAGTACAAGTGTGAACTTCAAAACAATGTTTATTGAAAAATCTCTTTAACAATATATACTTTTAAAATTCTAGAGTAGGGGGTAGAATTTAAAAACAGTTATAGGAAACACAACAATTTTCATTTTAGGCCCCTTGTCATTAAACATACAATGCAAGGATTTTGGAAAAAAAAAAACCTGAATTTTTCTCTCAAAATCATCCATATCACTTTTTTATGAACAAATAGTGATAAGTTGAAGGTTGTTAAAACTTGGTGGATAAAAATTTGGGCTTTTTTATCTGATATCTTAGTTTTATTTTTTTCTCTTCAAAACATAAAACTTGTCGTGATGGACTGAAGCTTAATCAAGATAAATATAATTTAATGAAAGTAAAGGCCATAATCAAGGTCACTTCCTTTTTTTCAAATAGATAGACGCCCAGTAAATGAAAATCATGTTTTAGGTCGCATTTACATGAAAGGTCAAATACATTTCATGCAAATGATGTTTTTTATTATGTTAAACCTTGCACAATAGTCAATGTCATGAAATAATCATTATCTCCATGTTCAGGGACAAAGTCAAATTTATATATTACTATACTGAATCTATTTTAACCATCAGTGATTCTACAAGATCCCACAAACATTTAGACAACTTTGGTTGTTATGGATTTTTAAATCCTATGTACATTATTAAAAAGTATTTCTAGATTAATTTGTTTAAGGTATCTCACTGTACCAAGGCTCATACCCTTTATGGCAACAACAAATTAGCAATTTGAATGTTTTCTGAAATTGTTTTAATCGATGGATTTGGTTGTCTGTCATCATGGCTCAGTGAATAAAGCATTGGGCTGGTGGATCATATTTAATGAAATTATTTGTTTTTAAAATAATGTTTTTTTATCCAAAATTGCAGGTCTTGTCTGCATATATAGCATATCTTTCACCATACAATCATAGTTGTGCTGATTTGCAAAACTCTTTAAAGTTGTAGGGGATCAGATTCATGTGGTCAAATGTGTAGATTATTTTGAAACTGTGCCTTTTAGTACATTTTTGGTGTACAATTTCTATGATTTGTATAAGATACTTTGAACTACTAATTTCAAAAATTAGTATGCAAGGTGAAGATAACGAACAGTGATCAATTTATTAACTTTTTCTTAAAATGAGATGTTGTTCCCTTTGGTATTGATATAATTGTTGATATGGTATCTGAGATTCATTGTGTGGTGGATATTATCGACTTTATCAGATTTCCTAATGGTATTCTCATCGCATCCCTTGTTGAAATGGACAATAGTATTTGCCGAGTTCAATATTTTTATGAGTTTTGAAAAATGAACACAAAACCCTCAAACTTGGCCGACCTTGGGAGGCTGATGGCTCTGAACATAGGGGAAAATGCTGAATCAGCTATTTTCTTTGGGATACCCATAATTAAGGCATCTGATAAAATAACTTCACCTCATTCTTAGTTTGATTTATAGCATAGAAGAGGAACTTTTTAAAGTCTGTACAGAATTTGACTGTCTACCTTAGTTATCTTTATTTTGGGTTTCGAAAATAGCTGAAAAAGCTGTATTTTGACTTGTTAATTGAGACCAATATGCCTGTATAAAAAGGACATGCATTGATATTTCATTGAACTATTTTGTAAATGGAGATAGAACCCATAGGTGATTTTCCATGTGAAATATCACAAGGATTGGTAACATGTGCCTCTGGACTGTTTTGCATGGTTTTATCTGAGACAAGCACTTAAGAATAGGAATCATATACAAAAATATTGTAGTAAAGTAAGACCTAAATAAATAAAATCCTTACGTACCACAGGATGCACCTGTAGAAGCTGGACAAATATTCGAAGTAAAAATGTACACTGCGCTGATTTACCCAGTTTGAACGGTAACCTATAGTTCAAGGTGAATCATGACTACTGGATAATACTTAATGACAAATGAAATTTAGCGTTACAAAAATATTAACTCAATTCAATGCGCATCAGAAAATAAACCCAATCCGATGTGCAATAGAAGTCCTACTCAATTCGAAATTTACTAAACTTTTCAAACATATAATCAACCGAAAAATGAAAAAAAAAATAAAAATCAAAGATCCGATCCTAATCAGATTATTATTACATGCAATGGAACCATAACACTTGTTATCGTTAAAAATTCAAGTCCATAACCAATTCTAATGTTTTTAGCTCACCTGAGCTGAAAGCTCTATTGAGCTTTTCTGATCACCTGCTGTACATCGTATGTCTGTCTGGTTGTCTCTCCATCTGTAAACTTTACACATTTTCTACTTCTGTCAAGTTTGTAAAAATAATGGTACTCAGGGATAGGTTGGGGCCACAGTAGGGATCAAATTTTTATATGCGAATATAAGGAAAAATCTTAATTTATTGTTCAATTCGATATGCAAGAGCTTGTTCTGGGTATAGTCAGTTTTTAAATCGAGGTAAGCTACTGACAAACAAGTTGATGGTACAGGGATTTCAACAGTCTCGATTGAAGTCAGCATTTCGCAAATTCTATGGTCGTTATAACGATCTAGTTCGTCAATACAACCTCGCATTGGGTCAAATGCTGTCTGACGTGTTTCATACCGATTGTTAAGCCGTTCTTGGCACACTGATTTGACTGCGGATAACTCCGTTTACCTGATCAGGATATGGGGCTCACGGCGGGTGTGACCGGTCAACAGGGGATACTTACTCCTCCTAGGCACCTGATCCCACCTCTGGTGTGTCCAGGGGTCCGTGTTTGCCCAACTATCTATTTTGTATTGCTTGCAGGAGTTATGAGATTGATCACTGTTCGTTATCTTCACCTTCCATCTTTAGATATGGACTCAGGTGAGCAATGTGACCCATGGGCCTCTTGTTGTTAAATGAAAACTCATAGAATATAAATTTTGAACAATAAATTAATTCATTTCTTGTAAATATTAAATGGTACATTTTTTTATCCACAAGATGGAATTCAAGAAATAATTATTCATGTACAACAAATTCCAGGCTAAAGTGGTGTCCTTAGTGCACAGACTAGGAACAAAGGCGAACAATCCAGTGATCATGCGAAGTGTAAACAAATTTGCAGCAAGGAAGTTTGTTGGCTTCCGCTCACAAGCAAAAGTAAAGGTTTGTACATATAAAGTTAACATACAACTGATTGATAATCAAATTTAACTAAAGTTTTTGCAGTTGCTGTCAGGGAAAAAGGACGCTGGAAATCTGAGTGTTCAGGACCTGGGGAAAGAGTTGTTCCAGAGATTCTCCCCAGTCCTGAACAATCAGATTGAACAGACTACAGTTGTTTTGGTGAGTAACTTAATTAACAATTCATTTTTACACACCCGTCTTTAGACGTGGTATATTATGGTACAGTAATGTATATACGTCCGTCTGTCTGAGCGTCCTTTCGGGGTTTTCTGTTTCTAAGTTTATTTCTCTGTCCCATATCAAGCTGAAACTTGCTATGTAGTTTCTTTGTGGATCACTAAAGATCATGTTGCAATTTTGATCCATTTCAATCCCTCTGGCAGGAGTTTTCGCCCTTTATTTGAAACTTATTGTGATATGGAGGGCACATACGTTGTCGTCTCTCAATTTTCAAGTGAGGACCATCATGTTTTGCAGAGGTTTTTTTTATGTAATTTGTCTACATTAGTGCTAATCATTTCAGAGAGCCTTCTGCCATGAACGAAAGCTTTTAATGGATTTCTGGTCTGAATTCAAGACATTCAGAAGGATAGTGGAGGAGGACCAGGATCCATTGAAGTGGGAAAGGCTGATGGCCAGGAAAGAAAAGAGGATTGAGAGATATCAAAAGCTCCTTTGTGAGTTTATATTTTCATTGTTACATATGCCTACTTTAGTTTTGAAATCCAATTCTCTGGGGGGGGGGGGGGGTCCAAACAAACTTTGCAAAGTTTATTACAATTTGACAGTGTACATATATGCATATAGACTACTCTTTCAATTATTCTTTTATACAAAAAATATTTCTATTTCAGAGATTAAAAGAAAGAAGAACAAAGAATATACAATGTGCAGTGGACACAAATAAAATTTAAATTATGCCTTGGGTTTTCTTCATGTTAATCTATATTCATGACTAAATAATTTGCAGATTATTACAATTCACATCAATTTTATATATTATTTATCTCCTGATGCAAGGTGAAGATAACGAACAGTGATCAATCTCATAACTCCTACAAGCAATACAAAATAGATAGTTTGGCAAACACGGACCCCTGGACACACCAGAGGTGGGATCAGGTGCCAAGGAGGAGTAAGCATCCCCTGTTGACCCCTATTTATCTCCTGATATAAAAAATTCACATGAAGTTCATGTGAATTATATGTGAATTTCACGTGAAAATCATGTGAAGTTCTCATGAATTTCACGTGAAATTCATGTGAAATATTTTCAGGTGAAATTCACGTGAAATTCATGTGAAACTCACGTGGAATTCATGTGAATTTTTTTCATATGAATTCACATTTCATCCCCTTTTTATGTGAAATTCACGTGAAATTTTTAACGTGAAATTCATGTGAATTCCATGTGAAATTCACGTGAGGCACATTTGCCTCATTGTGAATATTAAGATTTCTCGCATATAAATCAAAATTTTCGGATATAGATATCATGGTTATTGAATCCAAATAAAGATGTTCGCATATAAATAACAAGATTATTGAATATAAATAGCAAAATATGTATAAATGCACGGTTTTACACGCCATATACACTACCATTAAAACTTTGATATAATATAATGGACGAGATCAAAAGTTCAACGTCTGACAAAAAATCTAAATTCACGTAGTTTTCACGAGACCACCCCCCTCAAACTAAATATGATATATGTTGAAGTAATCGATTCGCAAGTAAAACATATGAGTATAAATAACACTCTGTATACCTTTTCTATTGTTCATTCACAAATGAAAGTGAACATTAAAACGTTAAAATATAATATTATTTTTGAGGTTTTTAACTCTCACTTCAACTCACCGTTGCTATTATCATTGTTATTCTATTGATTTATGAAGCGCAAAATAATATTCTCTATGCGATGGTTGTTTTTTTTCATTAGAGCGTGATCGACGTCGGGTGTCAGAAACGTACGGGAGTTTTTAAACACCCCCCTTCCGCATAACTATTTCAATTTAGATTTTTATCTCACATCGGTCTTTTGACCCCGCTCCTAATCGACCGCCTCCAGGCTGGTAATAAGTTTTGATTTAATAAATAAGCCATAAGTGCTCATATATGTCCACTGTACGAAATTAACCTCGCAGCTTTGTTTCCAAATATATGGAAAGGTTTGAATTTATGATTAAATCATTTTTCACTTGCATGACAACCCCCCCCCCCCCCCCCCCTCCACCCCCCCCCCACTCTTCCCAACAATAAAATGATCGTAAAAGCTTAAATTTATAATAGTTTTTAAACGACTTTTATTATTTCATTATGGATTTCAGAAAGTGGATGAGAAAAATAAAATATCACAAAGGGAAAGGCTTGAATACTATAAATATATGAAACTCCAAAAAACGCTGAGAACTAAGGCTAACATTGTAGAATAAAACCAAAGATATCAAGTGGAAGAATCGTTTCGCACTAGCCATGTGGTAAGCAATTGGGAGCATACATAATAAATTAGAATCACCAAACCTTTTGTGAATTTGTCGTAAACTGTTGATACTGTTTAGAATAGTCATCTGTTCTCCGTAAGAGCCAACTAAATGTGACGGTCCTTCTGATGAGACCACAAAAACCGAGATCCATGCCACAGTAGGTATGACACGATAAAGATACCTTCCTGTCCAATTTGCTAAAACAATCAAATTCGACGATATAAAAAGGTTATACGATTGCAATACTCTGTTAGGAACAGGGAACTAAATGGTGATCCGTGTACGTCAGTGATGAGGGGCATCGTTGTGCTAAATAAGGCTTTAACATTTTTTGAATAAAGGATCTGCTTGCAAAATCATTTAACAAATTTCACATGGTTTCCTTCAATCTGCTGATATAGAAACTGGTACATACTGTACCAATTTTATTCCACTCTTTACAAAGCAGTGCGCTTAAATATATCAACAAACCTTGTGGTAAGCAGCCTGTTTTACTATCCTTGTGTAACTTTAAGATTCTTTCATATCCCAAATTTTATTGCAATTCAAATGAGATAGATTCGTGTTACATGAAGGAAAATCATCATTCCTCATTGCAGTCAGTGTCATAGCATCAGCACGTCTAATTTTAAAGCCCTCCACTTTCTTTCCCAAAGCTGCCTTGATGTGGGGCCAGTACAGAATCCAAACCAAGGGATAACCCAATGGTCAATTTTCTAATAACATTCGATGTTTAATCATCAAATCGCCTGTGGGGAATGTGTTTGACTGGATTCATTGAGCCGTGTTGAAGTTAAACTTTTTTCAGCTCACATATTATCAATATTTAATAATGACATAATGCAAACGAACGTAATTCAGTTGTCATGTAATGTGCGCTGTACAGCGACACCGAAGCTCTGGTTATATATTCCGTAAATGTAGAATCTTCGAGACCCATTGGAATAGACGACATACAGACGCTTAAATATATTAACAACATGATTGAAAAAAAGATTGTTTCAGTTGTTTCCATAACAACAAATCAAGGTATGTTCTTGTTAGTTATACAAAGATTATTATGTAATCATTGGATCAAATCCATGATGGTTAACAGCATGAGTTTCATCGCTTTATTTCGAAAGGTCTCGGGTTCCATTATCAATCGAGTCGATTGTCAAGCCACAAAATCTTAACATATGCAATTACCGTTCCTCATTAACTGTCAGTCATCACTACTGCAAGTCACTAATTTTAACAACCTTGACCTTTAAATCACAAATGTGATACTTTACATTTTGCAACGTCTCTAAATTAAATAGAACATCTCGGATATATGTCAAACAATTAATGGAATAAACTTATGTCTGCATATGATAATTTGTTTTAACTGATATAATACTAACACATTACTTGATGTTGCAGGGTTTTCGAAAAACATCTTTGGTGTCATTATTTCCACATGTTGATGGAAGTTTTATTAATCTATATTGCAAATCCTTAAGGTTGAATGAGTTCCATACAAATTCCACGTATATGTTTGTATTCAGGTGCCCCATATCCACCCTGCTTTTAATTTGTATTTTGGACTTGTGATATTAACCGTAATTGGCGGTCTTCGTTTTTACCATTACACAGGACGAAGTAGAATTTGTTAATGATATGTGACTTTTGAAATAATGAAGACAACGAACATTGATCTATCTCATAAATCTGAAGAAATACAGAATACAAAATTAAGACCTTTACAAACACGGGCCCCTGTTAACACAGGAGGTGGGATCGAATGCATCACCTGTTGATTAATTACACGGGATAATCAGCCTGATTTGAATTAACACGTTTCTATTCTTCTGAACGTTTTTCTACAAACACATGCATAATTACATTAACGTGTTTAAAGTATGACTTGACAGGGGTTCGTGTTTGTCAAGGTCAAAATATTTTGTTTTCTAAACAAGTCACTCTAATTCAATTTGCAATAAAGAAAACTCATTAAGCTCTGAAGAAAATTATTTTCAATTGATTTTTAAAATCAATGGAGAAAGCAAAGTTTATGCCTCCATATATTCCGATTAAAATGGCATTGGACATGACGCACATCAATTAAACCAAATATTTACATCTACCCCATAGTTCTCTTTGTGTGTCTCCATAGTTCGTTTTGTGTGTCACCATACACAGTAACCCTGTATACCAACACTGAAATAGAGAGAGGTAATATGTGCACTTTAACAAATTTGAACGTTTCTCTCTAATTCAGCATTCTGATTCATTTTCTACTAAAAAGGACAAGCGCCGGAGTAAAACTCTTTTCAATTGATTTTTAAAAACCAACAAGAAAAGGTAATGATATACCTCCGTCGTGTTGTGCATTCCGATTAAAATGACATTGGAGACGACGCAAGCAATTCAATCAAACGTTTACTCCATAATTCTCTTTGTGTTTCTTTATACACAGTAACCGTAGATACACATAATCAAACATTGGAGTAGATAGAGGTTCTGTGTTCTTTTTTAGCATTTTCCCGTAACCTCTCTGAAGTAAAGGACCATAGCGTGGTAAGATCTAATTTATCTAAGTTTGATTTGCCTCTTTTCAAAACCAATACTTCTTAAATTCCGTAACAGAAACCAAGGACTCACTCAAGTTTCTGCATTCATGTGTTTCAAAATGTTTTCTGACCAGTCTCTATCATATTTGTTTCAAAACATTTAGGATTTATGTTCTGACATTATATAGGTATAAAGGAAACAATATAAATGGAAGAACACTTGATAACAAACATATTTCGGAAAGTCTAGAAGACATACATTGTTAAACATTATGATTATCAATCAGTGTTCCATCATCTGTGCAATTTTTCCTTGGTCAACTACAACACAGAATATTTCACACTACAACACAGAATATTTCACACTACAACACAGAATATTTCACACTACAACACAGAATAGTTCACACTACAACAGAGAATATTTCACACTACAACACAGAATATTTCACACTACAACACAGAATATTTCACATTACAACACAGAATAGTTCACACTACAACACAGAATAGTTCACACTACAACACACAATATTTCACATTACTACACACAATAGTTCACACTACAACGCAGAATATTTCACACAACACAGAATATTACACACTACAACACAGAATATTTCACATTACTACACAATAGTTCACACTACAACACACAATAGTTCACACTACAACACAGAATATTTCACATTACTACACACAATAGTTACACTACAACACATAATATTTCACACTATTACACAGAATATTTCACACTACAACACAGAATATTTCACACTACAACACAGAATATTTCACACTACAACACAGAATATTTCACACTACAACACAGAATATTTCACACCACAACACGGAATATTTCACATTACAACACAGAATATTTCACACTACAACACAGAATAGTTCACACTACAACACAGAATATTTCACACTCTACACACAATAGTTACACTACAACACATAATATTTCACACTACTACACACAATAGTTCACACCACAACACAGAATAGTTCACACTACAACACAGAATATTTCACGCTATAGCAGAGAGGTTGTGTAAGCTGAATGGTAGTGTGTTTGCTTTGAAATCAGAAAGTCGTCCGTTTTAGACCCGCTCGAGTCCCCATTGCATCCAACCATTGACATGAACATAAGTTGAACGGAATTGACGTCAAGTTATCAAATCGGCTGATAAACTATTTTCAGCACTCGTATTACCATTGGTCTAATACAAACTAACGCAATTTGCTTGTCCTGCTAGTGGGCGCTGTGCAGCGACAACGAAACTCTTATTATAGATTCTGTAAGTGTGAAGAACAGGCATAGAGAAGAGTAATCGAGACCAATCGGAATTGACAACAGACAGACGCTTAAATGTATCAACAAACTAATTGAAAAAAAAATTGATTTGGTTGCTTCCATAACAATTAATCAAAACATGTTATTAATGGTTATAAAAATGATTATGTTATTTGCACGGATGGCGATTTATAACATGAGTGCGAACATTTGGGGAACTATATGTATTTGCTGACAGAGACAATTGTTATCAGACATATCATAATGACCACTTGATAACAAAAGAGGGCATGTAATCTGAAGGCTGACAGCGAAATGAATACCTTTACATTAATACTAAGATTTGGATGTACCGGATTGTGATTTTTAAAAACAAATAGTGGAGATAATGTGTGTACCAATGGCCCAAATGACATTGTATTTGATTTTCTTCAAATTAACCGCTACTGATTATATATCTAAAAAGAATGCATGTAAAATTCAAATAAAGTGCACGGAGTGTAATATAAAAAGACTGGTTAATTGGACTCGCCATTTGTACTCTAGTTTCACCATTGAACGGTTCTGGGTCTCATTACTGATTGAGTCGGACACGTTAACCCTTAATATTCATAGTTACCTTTCATTCGTTCACTGCCTGTCATCATAACTGGAAATCAACAGCCTTCACTAGGTTGACCTTTAAATCAAAAATGTGCTACTTCACCAAAACTTTGTAACGTCTTTAAATGAATCAAACATATAGGATAGACGTCGAACAACTAATGGAGTAAACTTATGTTCTGCATGTGACAATTTGTTTTAGCTGAGATATGCTACTAACAAATTAGGTGATATTGTAAGGGTTTCAAAATGGTTACATTTGGTGTCATCATTTCGGAATTTCTGTGGGCGTCTATTTTGCAAACTCAGCATGCCTTTAACTTGAATGCTTCTTAACGTGATGCATGTAATTTTTATCCTATACAGAGTTCTACGTATGGTGCTTCCAGGGGCCTCGCAACATTCTCTACTTTCAATTTTATTATATATATGATCTAATACAATAACTGTCAATGGACCCTTCACCTTGTTCACGTAATTGTATCAAAAGGAAGCTCACAATTACAAATCGATGTAATTTTAAAGAAGTTGTAAATATATTTATACAGATATTTTACCATCATTACAAGGGATGTCTAACGTATATGTGATAATATACCACCAGTATATATGTAAAGCTGCCGATATGAAAAACAGTAGATCTCATTAAGAATTCAAGACGAATATTTTGTAACAGGAATCTAGTTCACGCATTATTTTTATTTTTTGTGACACTTCACTCTTCCATTTTTTGAAGAAAAAAATGATATCAAGTGTATATTTTTTAGAATTGTAAAGTAAGGGTTTGCCATTCACTCCAGCCAATCAAGATCATTTTCAACAGCAAAAGGTATGTAACTGAAACTTAATATATATTAAACAGAACAGGTAGATACGGCATGTTTGATGTCTTGTGAAATAGTGAAGATAACGACTAGTGATAAATATCTAAATCACATAAAGAATACAAAATTAAGACGTTGACTAACACGGATCCCTGTATACACCAGAGGCGGGGTCAAATACACCCCCTGTTGATTGAGCACACTCAATAATTAGCCTGATGTGGAATAAAATAGTGTTCTAAACTCTTTAGCATATTTCTCAAGCTAAAATCGTAATTAATGTGTGTAAAGTAAATTATCCAAGTAATAACATTTCTCTCTAATTAAGCATTCTGATTTATTTTCCTGCTAGAAATGACACGCACTGGAGTAAATCTCTTTCCAATTAATTTTTAAAAACCAACAAGAAAAGGTAAAGATATACCTCCGTCATGTTGTGCATTCCGATTAAAATGACATCGGAGACGACGCAATCAATTGAATCAAACGTTTATCCCAATGTTCTCTTTGTGTTTCTTTATACATAGTAACCGTAGATACAAAGAATCAAACATTTAAATAGATAGAGGTAATATCTGCACTTTAACATATTCTTATGATTAAAATAGCATTGGAGACGACGCAATCAATCGAATCAATCGTTTACCCCATAGTTCTCTTTGTGTTTTATACACAGTAACCGTAGATACACGTACCATTGGACTATATAGAGGTGGTGTGTGCACTTTAACATATTCTTATGCCCTTTCTGAAACAAATGACCAGAATCCAGAATCTGGTAAGATCTAATTTATTAATAAGTCTAGCATCCAATTTGCCTCTTCAAAATTAGTACTTCTTAAATTTCAACACACAAAAAATATATAGCCCTTCTCAAGTCTGTATTCATACGTTCCCCCCAATTTCTCTCTCTCTGTTTCTGTCTCTCTCTGTCTCAGTCTCTCTCTCTCTCTCTCTCTCTAACAAAATTATTATATATATCCCTTGAAAGCAGCATATAAAATCATTGATAAAGTAAATGTATTTAGAGAGGATGCATATGGTAGGCGTCTATATGTGTCTGGTTTCATTGGGTTACCTGTGGCTTAAACTTTAGGCCTACTAGAAATGGGTAAACGTTCTGCAAACTCAAGCTTATTATGCTCTGCGGAGGACACTGCATTTTCTTTGTTTTCAACTGACATTTTAATTTGATCAGCAATAGAAGTATTTATCAACACTCTTATCCGACTTTACACTCAACAAAATCCACATACAATCAAAGCAAACAACTAATTAAATAACTCAATTCACAGCCATGCATGAAAAACACACTTGAATCACATTGTGAATAGAGACATCTCACTCGTAAACCAATATATCGTCCATATTTTTCTACAATATTTAATAAAATATGTACAAGATTTTGGGTTTTCTAAGTATATTTCCTTAAAGCTGTATGACCCGATGTTCATGTATTATTTTATACATCATTACTTCAAGCAGATTAATTACTTTGTAAAGTTATTAAATTTCCCTTAATTACATGCTTGAAAACATCTGCATGCAAAAGAAAACAGTGCGACTATTATTTAGAAAGTAAATATAGTGTAGTACATATATAAATTATCACATAAATTATACAGTGTTAGACGTCTATAAATAGACCCAAGCGCGTCGGGGTAATCCCAACATAATGTATTAACTCATACGCAACCGTCTAGTATTAAGGCTGACAGAGTGTAAAACAACGAATTACTTAGATGCATTTGATATTTTATTACTATTAAACTTATGGCACGGTACTCTTGCAACAAAATACACAGCTTTACACAGATAAGACCACCGGCGATCTGATCCTTTGAACTTGTCACGTGACTGTCACTTGGAATGACAGAGTGACGTTCTCATTTGTAGACATCGACTTAAAATCAAATAATTGTGTTTAAAACAGGTGGAATAATGTATGATATGTCATACAACCTTATAACTACATCCCTGCGATGATTTAATAGCGTTTTTACGAGATGGAAAAAAATATTTGTAATTCGGACCATTCAGCTTTAAAAAAATACACCTTCACATCACTTTCTCACTCTAAAACTCAGTATGTCCTTGTCGAGAAGTATCTGCTTTACTGCAAAATTATTAGTTCACTATTCATTGATTGATTTCATGCATATTAGCTGGAATTTGACTGCTACCTTTAACTGATACAAGTTACACCTGCAACACAATTTCTGTAAGTCATTAAGTTAATCCCAATCACCTGATTAAAATAAATGAAAACTCTTTCTGTTTGGCAAAATTCACACAAATTTTAGATTGGTAATCAAAAACACCCAAAACTAAATAATACCTTAATTAAAAAAGCCTACGAAATTAAGTTCTGAAATCACACGTTCGCTATAAATAGACGGGAATTCCCTATTTTCAATACACACTAAGTCATATACATCGACACACACAAAAACATACATACATGCAAAAGGAAACACTACAATTGTAGACAATATACATACATTGTACACAAAAATGCACAAGTAACAGATTCACATTCAGTTTAGATGGGCGTGGGGGACGCACCTCCCCTAAACTTTTTCAAAGCTTAGGTTACAAATCAGTACGTACTATAAAACGAGAGAAAATCAAATTAGTTCTATGCAAGGTGAAGATAACGAACAGCGACGAATCCCACAATGATTGATTAATGAATGATTCTAAAATGTTAATGTCAAGATATGTAAAATCCCTAACTCTGTCACTTCCGGGAAACCCTGCGCAGTTTGTAAACAAATTTAATATGATTGTGATGTAATTTTTTTATGCTGAAAATCTACAATGAAATGCCGATAAGTTATAGGTCTAACAGTCAGTTCATTAATATGTCAAAAGAAATAACAATCAATCAATATGTAATCTATTATATCTATCATATTTTATGTGAACTCAGTTAGTGTTTTACCTTTCATGTGCTACAGTTCACATCGATTCCTGAGTTGCAGCGACAACATGCTTATTTACACCTGACAGTCATTTTTATGAAGGTCTATGTCAATGGTTAAAGATGATATACCATATTTAAGAATGTGGCTAAAATATTTCAATTTTTGTCTACATTTACCCTGAAGTACTGCACGTCAGATATAATGTTAGCGCGACATTATTGCAAGGAAATAAAAATACGTTATATATAATGCTATTTATTTCTGTTGTTGATACTTTTAAATACACTTTAATACTTTTTTTAAAATCTTATAAATTGTTTTCTCTGTTTACAAGTTTGAGAAACAGGGACAAAAAACATGTTGCCATATTGTAGAGGGCCGTGGTGACGGAGTTGGGTTCGTTGGACGTAATATACACGAGTGTCACTGATACACGTTCTATTTGGTGATGGTATATAAGCCCAATAAGTGAACTTTTTGTCAATACTACTGTACGTAAAACAATTTTCAATTTACTACTAAGTGTAGCAAACAAGAAATAAATCAAAATATAATTCAGAGAGTTTCCACTTACTGTTACCGTGTGAAGGAGTTTGGGTACTCGGGGATACATGTTTAAATAGACATAATAGCATGTTCTTATATTGTACACAAATAAATGAATAACTGTCAAGAGATTTTTCTTATTTCAAAACCGAGGAACATCTGTTGAGGCGAGAGGCGTAACATGTGATGAAAAGAGGTGTGTGTAAGGGTTCAAATCCAGGAAATACAAATAGATGGACTCAACGCACAGCTCAATGACGGACAAATAAGTTTGAATAGAAAGGAATTGTCTGATTATAAATTTTACCTCATTTGAGTAGTGTTGATAAAGGTGTGTTTCTGTTTGTAAGAAGGGATGTAACTTCACATATGAAGGTTAATTACAATGACAGATCCAGGAATTGCGGTTACGAAGAGTGCTACCCTATGAGGCAAGCGGTCTGTGGGCTGCCTTGAGACCTCCAGTGGGTCCAGGGCGAGTCTCTGGTGGGAGTCCAAGGGAAGTCTCTGAAGCTCTTGGATTCTACAGGGCTTGAAATATGTCTCCTATTTAAGTTATTTGTACTATTTTCTATCATTTTTAATAAGGTGAAATTAATAAAAGACGCAAATATTAAGGGGTTTTGAAAAAAATAAAGTACTCCCAATAAAGTAATTCAAGATATCAAACGATGCTGTTATTTATTTTCTGGGAGTGGAAGAAATGGTTGCTTCTTGTATCATTTAGTACATTTTCCTAAACAAGATACCAAGATTAACCTTAAATTTGAAAATTTTGAGGGGGTGGTGCGTCGGCTGCCCCCCCCCCCCTTAAATCCGCTACTGAATTATATGGTGACATCTTACTCTCAGAATCAATAAAGTTAAGAGCTTGCGGGAGCTTCGCCCTCTGGACCTCCAACAGAGCTTTGTCCTGGACCCATTTGGGACCCTGGGGTGGCCCCAGACCTCCTGTTTCTGGAAAAATTCCACCCACCTAACCAGGATTCCTGAATCCGCCCCTGCTTTATCAATCACTTCGGATAAACAAGACGATCGAGTCGGCCGTGAGTTGCACTTCGCAATATCCGCATTTGATTATATTTAATGTGAATCCTTGCATATTTTTCCTAATGATCAATGATTGAATGCACTCGGATTCTTTGGCACAAGCGATCGATATGCTTTTTTACACAACGTGTAGAATTTTCCATATATTTGGACCGAAAATCGACCTCTCCTGAAATTTGGTCTAAACTTTCCTCCTCTCCGGCTGGGAATTTAACCAAGGGAATTCTGCCATGAATTCACTGTGCTTGGTTTCCTAGTTTCTTTAAATGTAGGCGCCAATATAATAGACATATATCGTCAGTCTGAGGGCTATGTT
Organism: Ostrea edulis; assembly: GCF_947568905.1. Taxonomy (NCBI): domain Eukaryota; kingdom Metazoa; phylum Mollusca; class Bivalvia; order Ostreida; family Ostreidae; genus Ostrea; species Ostrea edulis. Next base: position 45,268,611 of record NC_079173.1, on the reverse strand, counting down.
TTATTGAAACTATTAAATGAAAATTAACCTGAAATAAAAAGAATTACTAATCCATTTAAATGTGACAGTGGATATCACAATTGCTTATAATTAAATGTATAATGAATAATTATCAAACATCGACCGGTACATATATTCCCAGTATAAGAAATATGAACACTCAAATGCTAAGCAGCTTAATATATGTTCCATTCGAGGGTAGCGCCGAAAGTGCGGGTTCTGGGTTAGTAAAAGCTGGAAAGTGAGTGAGTATAAGAAACCGGTTAGGAAAGTTCAGCGGTTAGGTATAAACACACACACATGGTCTGTCACACTTAAGTACAGAAATAAAAACACATTTACACTTATCTAACACTTATAAATAAATGATTAATGATAATTAATTTACAGAGGTTACATATAAATAGCCCCACGCACTGCAGGGGATTTTAAGTTCAAATTGTATAAATAGCATTGCTGTGGGATTTAAATATGGAAAATATTAAAGGAAAGCCGTGTCAATTCGGGTAATAAGTCTATAGTTTTCAGGCTGAGGGTAACCATTCAAAACGTAATTTTCTAACCTTATCTTTTGATATCCCAGGAGAAAAGACTGTGAACATTCTGCAGATACATCATTGTTTCATATTCATCAATAGGTATTGTTTTGATATCCTGTCCTAACCCACCCGACCTTAATAACTCTTGTTTAACCCACCCGACCTTAATAACTCTTGTTTTACATAAGTTACCCACCCGACCTTAATAACTCTTCTTTTGCACCCACCTGACCTTAATATCTCTTGTTTTACATAAGTCACCCACCCGACCTTAATATCTCTTGTTTTACATAAGTCATCCACCCGACCCTAATAATTCTTGTTTTACATAAGTCACCCCACCCGACCTTAATAATTCTTGTTTTACATAAGTCACTCATCCGACCTTAATAACTCTTGTTTTGCACCCACCCGACCTTAATAACTCTTGTTTTGCACCCACCCGACCTTAATAACTCTTGTTTTACATAAGTCACCCACCCGACCTTAATAACTCTTGTTTTGCACCCACCCGACCTTAATAACTCTTGTTTTACATAAGTCACCCCACCCGACCTTAATAACTCTTGTTTTACATAAGTCACCCACCCGACCTTAATAACTCTTGTTTTACATAAGTCACCCCACCCCACCTTAATACTCTTGTTTTACATAAGTCACCCACCCGACCTTAATAATTCTTGTTTTACATAAGTCACCTACCCGACCTTAATAAATCTTGTTTTGCACCCACCCGACCTTAATAACTCTTGTTTTTCACCCACCCGACCTTAATAACTCTTGTTTTACATAAGTCACCCCACCCGACCTTAATAATTCTTGTTTTACATAAGTCACTCATCCGACCTTAATAACTCTTGTTTTGCACCCACCCGACCTTAATAACTCTTGTTTTGCACCCACCCGACCTTAATAACTCTTGTTTTACATAAGTCACCCACCCGACCTTAATAACTCTTGTTTTGCACCCACCCGACCTTAATAACTCTTGTTTTACATAAGTCACCCCACCCGACCTTAATAACTCTTGTTTTACATAAGTCACCCACCCGACCTTAATAACTCTTGTTTTACATAAGTTACCCACCCGACCTTAATAACTCTTCTTTTGCACCCACCTGACCTTAATATCTCTTGTTTTACATAAGTCACCCACCCGACCTTAATATCTCTTGTTTTACATAAGTCATCCACCCGACCCTAATAATTCTTGTTTTACATAAGTCACCCCACCCGACCTTAATAATTCTTGTTTTACATAAGTCACTCATCCGACCTTAATAACTCTTGTTTTGCACCCACCCGACCTTAATAACTCTTGTTTTGCACCCACCCGACCTTAATAACTCTTGTTTTACATAAGTCACCCACCCGACCTTAATAACTCTTGTTTTGCACCCACCCGACCTTAATAACTCTTGTTTTACATAAGTCACCCCACCCGACCTTAATAACTCTTGTTTTACATAAGTCACCCACCCGACCTTAATAACTCTTGTTTTACATAAGTCACCCCACCCCACCTTAATACTCTTGTTTTACATAAGTCACCCACCCGACCTTAATAATTCTTGTTTTACATAAGTCACCTACCCGACCTTAATAAATCTTGTTTTGCACCCACCCGACCTTAATAACTCTTGTTTTTCACCCACCCGACCTTAATAACTCTTGTTTTACATAAGTCACCCCACCCGACCTTAATTCTCTTGTTTTACATAAGTCACCCACCCGACCTTAATAACTCTTGTTTTACATGAGAAAACTACAGTAAAACTTTGCTTTCCTTAACAATAAACCAAAAAAAAAAAATACCACATAGCTTCCTTGGATCAATAAAGTATGTGTGTATTCTGCATTCACAATTCCCCTGTCACAATTCCTGGACCCGCCTTTATATTGGGTTTGATGATTGCCTACATATCTGTGTTTTAATAATCAATGTATGTATGACACTTTCGTTGCCAATCTTGAAGGATAGACACTAAGGTATAGAGGAACATTGTTTTTTTTCTGGACTTGATTGGAAAACACCGATAATATTATGAACGAATCAACACCTGTGGAAAAACCAAATGTCACAAAATAAAAACAAAACACCCACCGCAAATAATAATCTTTTTCCAAAACCATTCTATGCATACAAAGTCCCATAACATTTCTGATGAATTTTAAACCGTATACATCTACATGCTTATGGAATCTAAATGTGGCGTTTAAATGGAATTTCAATAGGCACAACCAAGCTTCAGTCGATTACATGACACAGTTGTACACCTAGCTGTGGGTCAATGCTCTTCAAAATATCTACTTCAAAACTACCCAAGCAGCTGCCATTAGTGTGAACCTGAGGTATGTGGAAGAGACTTTGTAAGCTCTGTACAAGACAGTGTTTACGAGAAATCATAGACTCGATATCTCCCAGGGACGATGAGTTCTCCATTATTTAAAAAACAAAACGTTCACTTAGTGGTACACGTGACTAAAGTGGAACCATTCAACGATCTGGCTACAAATGACTGTTCTTCAAAATGTCCCCCGATCCGCAAAAAGTGTAAGTTACATGGTAAATATAAATCATTGAGAGCTGTCTGTTTTATTTTTGCATTGAAATACAACATGACTTATGTAACGTGTTTTTATTATTGTAAATACTACCGTAATGATTTAATACGTATTGACACCGTGACCAACAACATGCATGACGTTGCAGTGTAGACAGATGTTACGACCTCTGAGATCGTATTTACAGAAACAAGTGTCTGTGCTGAGAGTGAGCGAAATTATTTATTCTTCTATCGTTTATTATTTTTCTAAACAAGAAATCACGATTTACCTTATACTTTAACAAAAAATCAGGGGCGGCTGAGTTAAACTTCGCATTCTTACACCTTTAATTTGCTTTATTGTGTCTTTGAAATCCGCGTAACATGTATTACTCATTTTTCCGCGTTGCCACGCCTTTCTTTTCGTTATAATACCTTTATTTTGCGTTGTTACGTCTAAGATTCGCGTTATTACACCTTTCTATCGCGTTATTACACCTTTCTATCGCGTTATTACACCTTTCTATCGCGTTATTACACCTTTCTATCGCATTATTACAGCTTTCTATCGCGTTATTACAGCTTTCTATCGCGTTATTACAGCTTTCTATCGCATTATTACAGCTTTCTATCGCATTATTACACCTTTCTATCGCGTTATTACACCTTTCTATCGCATTATTACAGCTTTCTATCGCATTATTACAGCTTTTAAAATATTTCTTTTCGTTTTAAATGACCCAAATAGGGTTTCATAAATAACGCTTCAAAGAGCAAGGTACGTCTTATGCAAAGTCGGGGAAAAAAGAATGTCAAGGTTTTGTGATTACACAATGAAAGTAAAATTGATATGCGAGTCCTTATTAATGAATAAACACCCCTTTTCTCCTGCGGAAATTGAGTTTTATTAACTTTAATATTATTATGGGCCGACCTCTTATATAAGTTTGGAGAAGTCGCCTGCGTTTTTGCGGGACTGCTGTCTGTTAGCATGGAAATTAAATGTTCTAATAATGAATTATACGTTGGTATATTTAGGACATGCAATTTTTTTTACTTATTTTGGAAAATATTATGTCGTTCGCACGAGATAGCATCTCGTTTGCACGACATAATATCTCGTTCGCACGACATACTATCTCCTTCTCACGAGATAAGTATCTCGTTCGCATGACTTATTTTCTCCTTTGCACGACTTATTATCTAGTGCGAATGACATAATTTCTTTATTTTTTTTAAAAAACTTTTATTGTGTGTAGTCAATTTTATATACCAAACAGGATTGTATATTTCTTTAATATGAAATCCCACTGTGTGATCATGAAAACTCAAATGATAATAAAGAGGATTTTAATTAGCAACATTCAACTTTCTATAATTGTGTTTAGAATTAAATATTTACATATGTTTTGCAGTAGGTGCTATATGCTTTCTGGATGACTGATACCCTTTTTATGTTATCATGTATCATAGGTTTAAATTCTTCAATACTCAATGCCTCTAGTAATACGTAGAAAGCCCTAACTTAGGGAATTTTACATTGCGAGGGGCGGGGGGGGGGTAATTTCATATTCAAACAAGGTTAAGTTTAACCATGAGTGAGGTGTGCAAAAACCCAAGTGAGACTCATTTTAAATTGGTTGCCAAGTTGTATATTCCTGTTTAGTTGGCTTCCAAAATACATGTATGAAAAACAGAAAATATGTTGTTTTGTGTGAAATCATCCGACAAGGAACATAAACTATAACCAATCAATTGGTCAATCATGATGTTCACCACGAAAGTGCAAGTGAATTCATGCATATCTTTTATGCAAAGCATGAATAAATTTAAGGATAATTCAAGCTGCAGAAATTACACTCTCATGAAATTTGTTTTTTAACTTTCACCCTCGCTCGAAGAAATCAAAGAATGTATTTTTGATAGATATTTAAATATGTCCACGAAGTTCATTTCTTTTATTTTGTAACGGTCCTTTTGTTTTTCGTAGAAATAACTAGTTTTAAAATTCCATTTACACAAAGAGGCACATTATTAAGATTTCCAACTTTTCCCTCACCCATATTAAATACTGAAGTCAACTTCTGAATACCATAGACGTTGATCAGTTAATTATATAGTAAGTGTAAAGTAAAAAAAAATACAAAAACTTACCTCGTGCAAACAACATAATAAGTCCTGCGAACGAGATATTATGTTGTGTGAACGAGATACATGTAACAAGTCGTGTGAATGAGATACATGTAATAAGTCGTGTGAACGAGATACATGTAATAAGTCGTGTGAACGAGATACATGTAACAAGTCGTGCAAACGAGATACATGTAATAAGTCGTATGAATGAGATATATGTAATAAGTCGTGCGAATGAGATACATGTAATAAGTCGTGTGAACGAGATGTTTATTGTTATATTTTTAAACAAGGATTGATATAATTCTTTTTACCATAAAAAAAATCATTGTATAACATGTAAAACTTCCGACTATAACTTTTAAATTGATTGACTTTTGCACAATACATTGAGACAATCTATAATTAGAAGACATGGAATCAATAGTGTTTGACAAGTGCGCCGTCCAGGATCTAGAAAGTTTTCAAGGTGGGGGGAGGGGGTTGTTGTTAGACCTGAGGATTATATTTTTAATATCATGATATGTATTTGTGTATTTTTTATCGTCTGCATTAGGTTTTATAAGTTAGCTACCTAATAAAAATATTCTTTAAAAAGAATTTAAAATGACAAACGAATTTACTAAAAGGTATGATCAAAATTTCAATGTCTGGCCAAAAATTGTTAAATGCACATACTTTTCATTAACGTTCAAACTTTCAAACTAAATTTGATGAATGTTGAATACAATAAAAATCAGTTTGTGAAAATCAATGTCGGACGACAGAAACTTACAGGAGTTTACCCCTTCCCCTAACTATTTAAATTTAGATTTTTTATCATTGTGATGCAGTAATATTGTTCCCTGAAAAATATAACTACCATACTCTGATATATCTCTTTCTTTCTGTCGCGCTCTCTTTTTAAAACCAAAATCAAAGGGGCGTGTGTGTTGCAACATCAGTACCCCCTCTAAATCAGCTGATGTAATGTACATGCGTTGTTGCACATGTAATTTCTGAATATATGTATTTAATTGTGTGTGGTCGTCCAAAATATTGTAAATTAATAATGAAGAATTGATGATATGTTAAAGATATCTTGACCCTGATTTAAATAAATAGACGACTAATATTTACAGAATTTGTGACATCATGACCCAGCATAGCCTACAAAAAAACCATACAATAGACATTTGAATAAAATCAGAGACTTAAAGTATTTTACAGTCACATATTACTTTTAATGAATTGAAGACCGCATCGTGTTGTGCGTCCCCTGTATTCAGGGGAAAATAATTCGCGCTGCGTTGTGAAAAATGTATTTCATTTAGAGATTCTTTTTTATTCAAAGCACGTGACAAACTGGCAAGATCAGGAATTTTAACGTGCAACGTCACGGATAGGAAAAGAAATTATGTACTTGTATCTATATCATATTTTTTTGTTTCGATCGATCGGACATGCGTAAACTCTCTCTCTCTCTCTCTCTCTCTCTCTCTCTCTCTCTCTCTCTCTCTCTCTCTCGTCAAGAACGTAGCGGCTAACCTAGGGCTAGGTATTTTGGCTGATTTGTGCCATTTTACAATGTATCGTCTTTTTGGTTTTTTAAGGGGGGGGGGTGCTAAACATCGTTTTGGTGTTGTTGTTTTTTTCCACCTCGAAATAACAAACACGCGATGAAGTATAAAATGGCAGAAATCAACCACCATGTACAACCCCTAGACTAGCCGCTACAATATTGAACGCAGTAAGCTGTTGACCTTGGTATTGCGAATTAAGTTAAACTCTTGCACGATTAGTTTCCTTATTGAGCTACCAATCAGGCGCGTAGCTAGCCCTGTTTGGAAGTGTAATTAAAGCCCTGGACGAGGGGGCGTCCAGGGCAAAGTCCCCCCCCCCCCCGATTATAACAAATCAGGGCCCCCTTAAGCATTTAAAAAGCTTCTTTTTAAACAAAATATATTTAATACTTGACCACAGTTTTTTTAAAGCATGATTTTCAGAATGAGTTAAGATACGTGACTTTCAATAATGGACCCCGTGTCCAATCTTTACATAACACGTAATGCGACGGCGTAATGAAAAGTAAATTACAGAATGTATCACAGACATTGGCGATAACCATCAATTTAGTTGGCATCACATAACCACCTCTATGCATCTGTAAGTTTATCTCTAATTTACATTAAGCCACCGTGTACGTTGTGCCTTTAAAATCAATGATTTGGAATTGTTGCAGTTTCACACACTCTCTCTTTTCTTATCTTTCTCTCAATGACCCAATTTTATTTCAATATTTGTTTTGGTCACAAAATAATGTGCAGCATGGCCATTTCCAAATTTTATTTTTCCATGTTTAATGTTTAGAATGTTTAACGTCAGCTGTCGAAGTATATGGGGGATACAGAGCTCACAATTCATCGTTATGATTGATTGGTTGATTTCTTTGATGTTTTTCGCCACATTCAACATTTTTTCAATTAGATAGTGGGGTCCAGTTTTTGCTGTGTAAACAAGGCTCGTGCCATGCTTTTGTTTACATGTAGGTTAAATATGCTAGCAAAAGTTTCTTAGAGCCGATTTTATCCATTTTCAAGTTATATCATAACACAATTGAATAGTTTCTAGTGTTTGGTACATCTCATTTTGTTTTCTATCAAGCAATCTATATGTAAACAAAAAACATGGCACGAGCCTTGTTTACATAACAAAACATTGTGAGTGATGTATCTCACTTGCAATTCAACAACTGATATTCAAATTTTGAATAATAGAAATATTTTCAAGTTAGTTAAGCATTGTAAACACTAAAGATGAAAAAAAAAATAGAATTTAAAAAGAATTCAGCTCAAATCGTAGACACGCTCTTTCACGAACCCCCCTCCCCCCCCCCCCCACATTTAATTCGTTCATTGGATCAAAATATTTCTAAATTTTACCAGCCCTCGCGGTTGATTTTCTCGCGCTTTTAAACAAAATAATTCTTTAGAACACCTTTTCTGAAAAATATTTAGTTGTTACATTTTCCCCAAAATTGCCGGCCCATAAATTTGATGTCTACACAAATGTTTCTTGTTATTATTGATGATGGGTGGCTATTTGATCCCCCCCCCCCGGAGCGATAGTAGATGATCGGATCATAGGATCTAATTTTAATTTGATTGCAAACAAGTGAAGAACACTTTGATATGGGGTTAGTCTTTGTTTGTAGGTAAAAATAAACAGAAACTATTGTGTAGGGTGTTGTTTTAAAATCTTAAAGACATATGGTATCTATAATCGGGTTCGATGTTTGAGACAAAAATAAGCGATAGATCCAATTTGTCGAAGGGGATTTCGCGCCGTTGCCACTGCGATTAGCGACATCACATCAAGGCACAGCAGTTGAGCAGACGACAGGGCTGAGATTATAGGCCTAGTTGGCTTTGACAGTTTTTCTTCGTGTGTGTAATATATGACTGCTAAACTCAAGACTGCCAGCAGAGACGAGGGAACTAAGACTACGAGTAAAAGTATCTAAACGTGATAAAGTAAGAATATGTTGATTATCAAACGCAGGTCTCCTTTATTCAGAATTTCCTTTGATCACTCTAAGTCTGCTTCCCAAGACGACATTACGCTTACCCCGGCAACGGGAACGCGCATATCTAGACCCTGGTAATTATTTATATATACAGCCGTTTGCCCAGTTCCGGATCATTGCCAATTCCGAATCACTTTATAATTATCATTAAAATTGTTTAATTAATGAAATGATTGTACTTATACAGGTAAATCACGTTGAAAATGATTACTGAGGGATACAAAACTATTGTAATTTTTATCCAACCCAGGTTTATTATTTACACTTAGTCACACTTCTTTAATACATTAGGACTTCGACATCTTTGTCACTTGTACACGCTTGGGAAACAAATCGCGGCTGGGGGGAAAGTTGTCTGTAGCTAAAAAAAATAACCACGTTTTCTGCACAAAAAATAAATGCATTTAATTGATATATCTTTCAGCTAATGCATCTATAAATATTTCTTCAGTGAATGCATTATTGTAGTTGAGATGCCTTACCAAAGAGACACCATCTGTTTGTCCAATACACGTATCAACACTTCGCCGCGAGTTATGTCCCTTTGCGGGGTCAGCCAAAGGTCAATCGGTGAAAAACCAAGTTTTCCTTCTTTACCTTACCAAATGTAAGATGTTATTACTTTGCACTTTAGCCAATTACCAAGTTTTCATATAAGTTAATGGGTTGCCCCAATCTGGGGCATTATTGTAGTTGACTGCAATTGATGGAAAAAATAACAGATGTCAAAGCTACAGATAGGAAAATTACAAAGGCAAACGTAGGGAAATGCGATTTTTATCCGGGAGATGGCGGACATGGGACGTAACTTGCGCGAAGTGTTGATACCTGTATTCCAGATCAGTCGTGTTAACTATATACACAATAAACTATTTTTTTCGTATTACCAAAATGGATAACCCCCCCCCCCCCCCGGTAAATACATTACAGTGAGAACATCAGGACAGTAAATATACTATGTATTGCATCTAGATTTACATCTTGAAATTGATATTTAAAAAGTATAGGCCTACTGTAGTCAATTCAATTTTAAGCATATTGATATACATGTATGACTGTATTTTTTCTTTCCAACTCCACAAGAAAATGCCGAAGGATTGTTATCCCGGGTATATATAAATGTAGCGGTCAGCTGGGTTCGATCGCCGGTGGCCAGGTAGCTCAGTTGGTAAAGCACCTGACAAGAGATGCAGGGGTCCGGGTTCGAATCCCGGTCTGGTCCGTTGCATTTTCTCCCTTCCTGTTACATTTGGTGCCGAAGACCAGCCCCTGGATCCGATAGGTGAAAATGCCTGTCAGGGGATAAAGATCCTGGGTTGATGTCTTCAGGTGTGAAGACATTTAAGGAGGGAGGAATGTAGCGGTCAGCCGGGTTCGATCGCCAGTGGCCAGATAGCTCAGTTGGTAGAGCACCTGACTAGAGATTCAGGGGGCCCGGGTTCGAAACCCGGTCTGGTCCGTCGTATTTTCTCCCTTCCTGTTACATAATGTTAGATCATAACCACACTCAGAAAAAGATAATTATTTATAAATGTTGATTATGAGAATTTTTAATGCCGCAGTTTTGGCTATGTTAATGCCTATTTATGTGAAGCTTTGAATATAATTGTTCAATATATATAACGTCAACAATGTAAAGATTAATTTGAACTAGTGTTTGATTTTATTTTATTTCTACAAAAAACTAGGTATATATTAGGCAATATACAGTCCCTGAAACGTTCTACTTTACCATTTTTCCGTTCGTTCACCATTCGTTCACCGTTCGCTCACCGTTCGTTCAGCGTGCGTTCACCGTTGGTTCATTGTTCAATTTTTTTCATTGTCATTCGGAACACCAAAATGAAAGAACCAATCTTGATAGCAAGGCGAAAATGAAAATTGAACGTATGCGTAAGAGTGGAAGGATACTTTCCTACTATATCAGAAATTTAATTTTGAAGTACAAAATGTCAGGGTTATCCACTGTGAATGCCGAAAGGTTCATTTGAGCTTTGGTTAAAATCAATACTAAATGAGAGACGAATATAAGAGCTTGTCGTTATGAATTTAACCCAAGTACAAAAAATAAGGCAGTTTCAGGTAATGAAAACCTCTTCTCCTGTGTTCACGATTTAGCATTTACAAGTTCAGGCACAAATTATTATAATTATTTTGCATTGCTTGACAAGAGTTTTAAACAAGTCACCCCTCCCTACCCGGAAAAATAAAAACAAACAAACGATGCTACATAATGTACCGTATGTACGTGTCAGAATGTCAAACTGATATGGCTATTTTTACGCCTATATTTATGAAAGACATTGTCATTACTACTCTTGCCAAATTTGAAACTTTTGTAAACATTTGTCCTTAATGCAAAGATGTAATTATTTATCTGGTACGTTTCTGCATTAGCCTTTAAACATTCTACGGGTAGTTCAGTATATTAAACAGTTTTATCTACATCAAATATATACAAATGTTGCACGATCTAACTACAATCTATGGTCACATCAATAATAAAAATAGAAAGTTTTGTACTGGTTATTTCCTCGGGATCGATGTAGCTGTGACAAATGAATGACACAAAATTTAAGTAGGAATATCTAATATTGTTAGGAATGTTAAGTCGTTGACACAGGGTATACCGTCCGTATTGTTTATTTACTATCTATCTTTACTCCTTTCGGGGGGATTTGTTAATTACAGGTATCCCAAACGATCGAGCTCATAAAGTTTGAAGCCATACATGAACACCTGTTGATTCTGGATGTCACTACACATGTAGACTATTATATAGTGTTTTCCTTTTCAAATGCATTGTTTATATATTATACCCATGCATTAAATGTATCTGTGCATGTAATGGTATACACAATGTACATACGAAATTTGCTTTTGTTTGTGTATGACTGTTGCGTGTATTAATGTACAATTTGCGATAATTTCATGAAATACATCAATGTAAACTCGGTACTTGTACAAAAATATTAAAAAATATATATATGGTAGAAATCATGGCCCCCAGGAGTAGGTTAGGGCCACAATAGGGATCAAAGTATTACAAGTGAATATATCGGAAAAATCTTGAAATATTAACCAAGGTGCCTCAGGTGAGCAATGTGGTTCATGGGTCTATTGTTTAAATTAGTGATTAAACTGAAATTTGTACTTGGTATATGTACATGTGTTATTGAAGTCACAGCCAGGAGTCGGCAATTTTATCAATAAAGTAGAAATAAATGAGAAATGAGCATAAATACTACCACTGAGCTCGCTGTCAGACTCCTTTAATTGACGCTGGGCCAAAAAACTCGTTCACATGCATTTTTAGCTCACCTGAGCTGAAAGCTCAAGTGAGCTTTTCTGATCGCTTTTTGTCCATCGTCTGTCTGTCCGTCCGTCCGTCCGTCCGTCTGTCTGTCTGTCCGTCTGTCTGTTGAACTTTTCACATGTTCGACTTCTTCTCTAGAACCACTGGACCAATTTCAGCCAAACATGGCCAAAAGCATCCTTGGGTGAAGTGCTTTCAAGTTTGTTCAAATAAAGGGCCATGTCCCTTTCATAGGGGATATAATCACAAAAATGCATAAATAGAGTGGGGTCATTTAAAAATCTTCTTCTCAAGAATCACTGGGCCAGAAGAGCTGAGATTTACATGAAAGCTTCATGACATAATGCAGATTCAAGTTTGTTCAAATCATGGGCTCCAGGGGTAGGATGGGGCCACAATAGGGGATCAAAGTTTTACATACAAATATATAGGGAAAATCTTTAAAAATCTTCTTCTCAAGAACCACCTAGTCAGAAAAACTGAGATTTACATGAAAACTCTCTGATATAGTGCAGATTCAAGTTTGTTCAAATCATGACCCCTGGGGATAGGATCGGGCCCCAAGGGGGGATCAAAGTTTTGCATACAATTATATAGGGGGAAAGTTTAAACATCTTCTTCTCAAGAACCACTAAGCCAGGAAAGCTGAGATTTACATGAAAGCTTCCTGATATAATGCAAATTCAAATTTGTTCAAATCATCGGCCCCGGGGGTTGGATGGGGCCACAATAGGGGATCAAAGTTTTATATACAAATATATAGGAAAAATCTTCTCAAGAACCACTAAGCCAGAAAAGCTGATTTTTACATGAAAACTTTCTGATATAGTGCAGATTCAAGTTTGTTCAAACCATGGCCCCCGGTGGTAGGATGGGGCCACAAGGGGGATCAAAGTTTTACATACAAATATATAGTTAAACTATTTTTCTCAATAACCACTGACTCCGAGTCAGAAAAGCTGATATTCACAAGAAAACTTTCTGACATAGTGCAGATTCAACTTTGTTCAAATCATGGCCCCCGGTTGGTAGGATGGGGCCACATGTTGGGGGGGGGGGGGCTCAAAGTTTTACATACAAATATAGGAAAAAGCTTTAAAAATCTTCTCAAGAACCATTGGGCCAAAGAAGTTGACATTTACATGAAAGCTTTCTGACATTGTGTAGATTCGAGTTTGCAAAGGGTTGTTTGGGCCATAATAGGGACTAAGGTTTTACATGGAAATATATATCGAAAATCTTCAGATATGGGCCAAGGTGACTCAGGTGACTGATGTGGCCCATGGGCCTCTTGTTTGCGTAATGTTGAGGTCTTATATCGCTTCTTGCAAATCGGTTCAAAATTCTAATATTTGTACATATATGTAACATTGAAATAAAATCAAAATCCTCACACAATATCCCACTACACCTGTACACATGTGTAAAACATGCCTTCAATATAACCCCATGTGAACTGAAAACACACAGCTTCAAAAGATTTTTATAACTGATGTAACCAGTAAAAGATAGACTTTTCCTTTAGCTGCTCACCCCCAACCCCACCCCACCCCACCCCGATTGAAAAAGTGAAATTAGGGAAGAGTCAGCAATCTTATATATATAAATCCTATAGATGAAGAATAAAAAAGACTTTTGTACTATAAGTGTATGGCAAATACATTCCCTGGAAACACCTGAGGTATAATCACTGAAGGTCTGAACAAATACAAGTATCACTTGCTTCTACTTTTCTTCTTATTGAATGTGTATCTGTGGCATATTAAGGGGGGGGGGATTGCAGCTGGCACCTGACACCCCCCCCCCCCCCGCCCCAACTGAAATTTTCAAGGTAAATGCTGTTCACTTGTTTAGAAAAATCATAATGTAGACTAGTGATGAAATGATTGTTGTCAATGATCGATTGTCAGTCGTTTGGAGCTCTATGTTGCTACTAATCGATTACAAAACAAAAGTCACCAACATCGCCAACTAAATCACAAATAATCCGGAAATCATTTAAATTTTGTTCAGATTTAATACAGGTGACCTGTCAGTATTGCAATCGGTTGTTGTCCGTCGTGCATGAACAATTGTTTATTTTTAGGTGAGTCGATCCTCATGTGACTTATCAATATTAATGGTTAAAAGTGCAAAATCTGTATTAATTTCCATTCAAAATAGATAAATTTAATCAATAACCAAAGAAAATGTGTAAGTTGCCACATTTTTAAAAATGTCAGACATACAAAATCGGAAGTATATGTTAACATCAGAAAATCACACATTTTTGTTATACAGAATAATTAAAATCGATAAAATCATAAATCTGTATAAATTAATTGTGGATATTAGGGAAATCATGTATAATAGACATACAGTAGAAGAAATACCAGCTTAGGAGTTATTGCCCTTGACAACATTTTTTTAATTAGAAAGAATTGATTATCTACGGAAAATATAAACTTTTTTCAAAATCAATAATTTACCAAAATTTTTATTTTGTGCAGTGATTCAAATTCCTCCGAAAGATATATTTCTATCATGCACAGATTTTAAATTGATAAAGATTTTTGCAAATACCTATGACATCACACGAGGATCGATTAACCTTAACTTCTTGAAAACTACCAGACCAATTGTTTTCGAATTTGGTATGAAGTATCATTGGGACAAGGGGGAGGTAAATTGTTTCTCCATATTTAGATACTTAATTAAAATGACAAACGTTAACTTTCAACTAAAACATATTTAATTGTCTCAAAAAAATCTTTAGTCTCGTCATTCAATTTGATGTTTTTATTTTCAAACGCATTTTCTGTTTCTTTAAATTCTACCCGGCACAGGAATTTTTTAGTCAATTTATTGGAATAAAATGCCCTTAACCGCTTTTTTAAAATTTCTATTTCATAAGCCCTGCTTTGTTTTTTCCCAACCTATTCCTTTTTTTTTCTGAATCTCTCGGGACATCTTTCCTTGAGGATGAAAAGTCGTATTTGAATATAGAGACATTTCCGCACATGTGTCAACACCGAAAAATGGATGTTTACGATGTAAGAGCAAGGTACATTAAGGCCCAAATTTCGCCACAAAATTAGGATAAATTTAAAATGTGGTTTCACTTGGTTTAATCATTATGATTATGCACTAGGGCATTGGTCCTGATGATACATGTGGAAATTAGTGACGTAATATGTTCTGTGACGTCATTTTCCTTATCTCCGATTAACATGATTTACCGAAATCGCCGAAATGAGCCGTTTTTTTTATGCCTTTGAAACCATTTTTAAGATGGAGCACATGCAACAACAACAAAGATATTTTGTGTACAAATTAATCATGTTGAAAGTCGGTAATGAGCAAAATTTCGACTTGGTTGGTAAATGAGCAGACTATTAAATTTAACGTTTAACCATTTCACGCGTTCATCTGTAATACAAATTTCAACGTTGGTGGTGTTCATATATGCAAGTTTAATGAATAAATAATATGCATATGTACAGCATATTAAATTTTATAAGACTCTACGTAGTTTGCATTGAAGAAGATAGTGTGTAATCAGAGAATTGGAATCTTCGACACATATATTTCCGATTCCAATTTTACTCGTGTTATGTTTGATATCAACGCAATTAATGGAACACATGGCAAAGTTCAATCACATATTCTTTTTTATCATAGATGGCTTATGATATGAATTATCCCTCTTAACTGGTGTGCATATACTGTGGTGGCTACAATGCGTATCTAAATACGTGTCTAAATATGCCTTGCCAGTCATAATATTCTAACGTACATGTAGGCTAATTATAACTTATTGGGTATGTTGCATGTGTAATTTCAAATGCTATTCTAATATTGTATTAAGCATTATGTCAGACACATCTAATGATTGTCCATCTGAATTAAAAACCAACTCATGATACATAATACGTATGTTATTAAATAAGAATTTTAGTATGGCTTTGGCCTGGCTTTTTAAGAAAAGAAATGCATGTCTGCAACCGAATGCAATATTTGTTTATAAAATAAAAAGTTTAATAATATCGAAAATGAAAGAGCGATAGCTTAATCTGTGCCTTTATACCAGAGCATAATAGTGCGAAAGTTCGAATGCAAAATTCGGTTATATTTTCCCCGTAAAAATTGAATTAGTAGCAAGTCAAACATACAGAATTTAGAATTTTATATTTCGCATTGAAAAAACGTTTTAGCGACACTTTCGTGATTTAGAAAAAAATTGCCACCGCCGACAGCTTATATTGCTTTAAATATATACATCTGAAAATCAATTCATTACAATATATTGTTCATTATTTACATGCTACAGTACCCGTAGTTTTATGACATGCATGTTTCCTATCAAAACAATTCCAACTTTATCGATCTGTCGTTTATATTACAAAGTTGTCGAACTCATTTAGGAGAAGTTACTCCATGATATATATATATATATATATGGTAATGGAATATTCGCATCTACCCTGCTATAAGAGTGAGTGTTGGTAGTTGATAGATGAACGATGTAGTATTTAGATATTTAAATCATTACTCATTTGTAAGCTAAAAGATAAAGTATACGCTTGCATTGTGTGTTCAAAGAGGACAAAACTGATCATTACATGTAAAAAATAGATAAAAAACATTTCTTAAGAAACATTTTTAGTAGAAACGAACGACTCTGACTGCATTTGCAATCAATGTCAACAGATCTACAACTTTAATCGTTTCATGCTTAAATTTTCGCAAGCATTCAGTACTACCATAACGGGGGAGGGGGATAAATCAAAATTCGCAAGTAAAATTTATGGAAAAACAAAAGAATGTGTGGGCCAAATTCCCCTGTTGCTACGTCGCTGTAATGATTATTTGTTTATAAAATCGCCTTACATTTGTCAATAACTGACGCACGTGTTCTGTGACATATTCTTATTCAAAAATACATGATAGCTAGTCATTGGTTACTATTTTCATCATTAAATCGTGGAACTGGTGTTGACGTATTAGAACGCGATTTTCACACATAAGGAGAACTTTCTTTTCCTGCATTTACACTTTAACCATCCCACTCACCGTCGGTCACTTAGCATTTAGTGGTATGTGACAAAACACCGCTTAAGGACTATATCCGAATCATGCGCGGATCTAGAGTGGAGGTCCGGACACTCCCTCCCCTCTGGAATTAAAGTTGCATTTAATTTGTGCGCAAAGTAACGAGGACTTAACCAGAGCACAATATTATCATTTTTATAAAACTGGAACGATTGTTTGATATCCTTTTCCCAATATACATAATTACCAGTGATTAATGTAAGCAGAAAGTACCTTGAATAGGTGTCTGACAAAATCAAGTGACGAAGTCCTTGTACACAACGATGGCTTAGAAAAACATGTGCGGTAATGGTCACGGTCTGATGATATCGTGGCACTTTTGCACGATGATGAATATCTAATATGAATGTAAGATCGAATGAAACTTAATTGATTTAATTATTTACATATTGTTAGGTATAACATTTTCTACAATTTTACGTTCTGTAGTAATTTTCTTGAGATCGATTAGGTGAACAACGTGAACAAGCGTATCATATGTCTCCGAGTAAAACATTACTTAACCGCCGAGTTTCACCTGAAAAAAAAAACTAATTGGTAAACAATGTGCACCCCTTTTTCACACCAAAAATCCTTGAAAAAGTGCATATCATATTCGACAAAATACGGTACTATGTTACACATCGATGTATTCTTCATGATATTCAAGCATAAATATGATGGTTTGATGAGAGAATCAGGAAAAAGAGGCTAGATTTGGTCATAAAATTTTCATTTATTTGTCTCAAATGAACAATTTGCATCTAGATTTTTTTCCCGGACCCCCACCCTCTTTAAGAGGGGACAAGCCCCTCTCGCACTCTTCCCCTCGCCGCATCGCGACTCGGCCGTCTACTTTCAGCAGCCGGACTAGTCACAAATCAGCAGGACTAGTAAATTATAGATTCTAGTAGTCCTTTTCACTAGTATAGTGAAAAAACTTAGTGTCAAAAACTGAAAAGATCTTACACCTTTCATTATTTTGACAATTGCTGGAAAATATAGATATCTCTGACTGACGGCATTATATATGCTGATGCACTGTCATAGAGATTGACTTTGGTTCTGTTAATAGACAGTCTCTGATTCATTCACCATTAGAAACTGGTCGAAAAGGAATTGTTGAATGATTTATTAGATAGGGAAACCAAAGTTGTTTTCATATCTCCAACTAAATCGGCATGTATTAAAAGGTAGAGTCCAATGCAGCATTGGTTAGTGCGTGTTCCTTTGCTGAAAACATTTAGTGAGCTTAAAAAAAAAGAACAAAGTGTACATATACACACAAGAATAACTTAAGGTAACCACGCGCTACTTACATATATGATATTCATTTAATTTAGATTAAAACAATGTAAATTGGATGCAAATGTAAATACAATGTTAAAATTGAATGAATATATATGGGTTGCTCTACAATTCTTAGATACAATTACACTAATCGTCCTTCAAATCACAGCATCCGCCTCATCGAATCATCTACAATTGATTAAAACTTTCGGAAAAAATCAATTAAACTTTTCAAATAAAAATCATGGTGCACATTTGTTTAATAAAACTTTGAGCATATGGCGACATAAATTGGATTATTTCCATATTGAGTTCATGACATAGCTTTCTTGTTCATGACGTCGCATAAAGTAACGTCAAAATGGCACAACGTTATCGTAAACTATACTGTACTTACATATATATTATACATACGTAATTAAAGCTTTTTACGAAGACATCATAACCATTTTATGGAAGTATACACCATATGAAAGAATTTTGAGGAATATCATTTAATTTGGACGCGGGGCCAAATTTGGCCCCAAACGTACCTTGTCCTTTATTAATTTTATAGACGCTTTCTTATCTTCAATTAAAATAAACTGTCTTTTTTTCAAATGAAAATAAATTCAGTTTATATCTATTTATCCGCAACATAACTTTACACACATTAACATCGACTAAATTTCTAAACATCACTTCCGACAGCGACTATTTATTAGAACTAAAAATAGAGATTATGTCATCACGCGGTTCAATGTTGCTTGGTAACTCTTCACAGTGATTTTTTTTAGTTAAGAATAAAATATCTTATTGTTTATAGTAAAGTTTCTTGTTTATTTTGTCAACACGACCAGTCAGACTAGTAAATCGACATTATACCCGACAGGAACTATCATCTAGTAATCTCGGTCGGTCGGACGTGCCTTAGTGTCAAACCCTGTACATGTATGTCAAGCCGGATCAAAGGTTTTAGCACAAACAAACAAAATGGTGAGAGAATTAACGGTTATAATAACAACGACATTCAACAGTCATATAAAGGAGCCGGACTCTGATAACTTTCAGACATTTTGATTATAAATAAATCCCATTAGGAACAAAGAATGCAAATGTTGTTTCCATATGTTTAATGATTCTGCTATCTATGATCAATCTATCGTTCCCACTAAGGTCCACAAATACCTGTTAACGTCTAAAAAGCATATCAAAATATACTATGACTCACTTAGCATATCAAACCGTAATGATCTAAACAAATCAAACTCTTGTCTGAATTTTATAAAAGAAGAAGATAATAAATATGAGACACCGGAGCGAATAAAACGGTTTTATATCAATATTCATTCATTCAATAATTTAATAGTAAAATAATCATGACATGGAATTTGTTGTTTTTTGTAAACCTACTGTAAGATTTAAAGCTTAAAACTAAAACTTGTAAACTTATCGTTTATTATGCAATAGGTAATAATAAGTTTTGGCAATAAATCTTTGATATTTAGACGTTGACAGAGGTGTTGTCGCGTATCTCAGCATTTAAAAGTTAGGATCGCAGGTTTTTCAGATGAAATGTGAATATTCATGTAAGTATGGACTTTAAAATCAAAGGTCCCGTGTCACGACTGACATTGGCACTTAGAAGCTTACTCACTACTACTGCCCTGAGTCTAAATTTGTGGGACTTCTGCCACTGGTGAAGTCTCAATATGAGTGTAAAGTTATTGACGGGACGTAAAACGCACACTGTTTATTATTCTCATGTAAAATGGTAAAAATAACGAAGAGTGGTCATAATTATCTACATTATCTCATACAAAATGTATCAGTAGAATTCTCTATATTATCTCTACACAAAATATATCAGTAGAATTCTTTATCATCTCTACACAAAATGTATCACAATAATTCTCTATATTATCTATATACAAAATGTATCACAATAATTCTCTATATTATCTCTATACAAAGTGTATCAGAAGAACTCTGTATATTATCTCTATACAAAATGTATCAGAAGAATTCTCTATATTATCTCTACACAAAATATATCAGGAGAATTCTCTATATTATCTCTACACAAATTGTATCGGAAGAATTCTCTATCATCTCTACACAAAATGTATCAGAATAATTCACTATATTATCACTACACAAAATGTATCAGAAGAATTCTCTATATTATCTCTACACAAACTGTATCGAAAAAATTCTCTATATTATCTCTCTACAAAATGTATCAGAAGAATTCTCCATATTATCTCTACACAAACTGTATCGAAAAAAATCTCTATATTATCTCTCTACAAAATGTATCAGAAGTATCCTCTATATTATCTCTACACAAAATGTATCAGAAGAATTCTCTATATTATCTATATACACAAAATGTATCAGAAGAATTATCTGTATTATCTCTACACAAAATGTATTGGAAGAATTCTCTATCATCTCTAGACAAAATGTATTAGAATAATTCAGTATATTATCACTACACAAAATGTGTCAGAACAATTTTCTATATTATCACTACACAAAACGTATCAGAAGAATTCTCTACATTATCTCTACGCAAACTGTATCGAAAAAAATTCTCTATATTATCTCTCTACAAAATGTATGAGAAGAATTCTCTATATTATCTCTACACAAAATATGTCAGGAGAATTCTCTATATTATCTCTACAGAAATTGTATCGGAAGAATTCTTTATATTATCTCTATACAAAACGTATCAGAATAATTCTCTATATTATCACTATATAAAATGTATCAAAAGAATTTTCTATATTATCTCTCTACAAAATGTATCAGAATAATTCTCTATATTATCTCTACACAAACTGTATCAGAAGAATTCTGTATATTATCTCTACACAAACTGTATCGGAAGACTTTTCTATATTATTTCTACACAAAATGTATTGGAAAAATTCTCTATATTATCTCTACACAAAATATATCAGAAGAATTCTCTATAGCTTATCTTGTTTTCCTACAGGTGAGAAGACTTGGATGAATTGACATCACAGAGATGGAAGAACGGAAGCCATTGTTTTATGGTGGTACAATGTATCAGCTGTTCTATCACTTCATGCATATCGAGATTTCAGATAAGATACACCAGAATTCATAGCTTAAGCAATGTTTTCTTTGAAATTCAATTTTATTACTGATAACCCTATGTTACTGTAAATTCATTCGTTTTCCTCCAAAGGTGTAGAAATGTTAAATTCTTCATTGCTTTTTTAGCTCACCTGAGTCAATGGCGAGTTTTTCTGATCAAAATGTGTCCGTTGTCCATCGTCGTTGTTGGCGTTCTCCTTGTCGTAAACTTTCCTCATTTTCATATTCTTTTCCAAAACCAATGTGTAAATTTCAACCAAACTTGGCACAGAGTACCTTTGGGTAAAGGGGATTTAAATTTTTAAAATCAAGGGCCGTGCCCCTTCAAAAATGCAAAAATATGATGGGGTAATTTTAAAATCTTCTCAAGAATCACTGGGCCTGGAGAAATAAAATTCATATGAAAGCCTATTGACATATTAAAATTTGTTAAATGTGTGCCTCCCCCCACCTTCCCCAGGGATAGCATGGTGCACAAAACGGGATAAAAAATACATGCAAATAGATAGGGAAATTTTTTAATGTCTTCTGAAGAGGCACTGGCCAGAAAAGTTCAGATTTACATGAAAGGTTTCTGATATAGTGCAGATTCAAATTTGTTAAAATCATAGCCCCGAGGGGTTGGATGGGGGTAAAAGTTTCACATACAAATATAATCTGGATATTTTGGAAGATCTTCTGAAGAACCACCGTACCAGATATGTTTATGTTTACATGAAAGTTTCCTGACATAGTGCAGATTGAAGTTTGTTAAAATCATGTCCCCGGGGGGTAGGGTGGGGCCACAATATGGGAATAACAATTTACATGGGGAAAAATGGGCAAATCTTCTGTAGAACCACTGAGCAAAAAAAGTTTCCAAAACATTTCTTTTAGTGATGTGACCAGTGAAAATAGACTTTTCTTCTATTCTTCTAGCTGCCACCCTCACACACCCCCCTCCACTGCAGGGGATCAAAGTTTTGCCTACAAATATACACTGGACCAGAAAAGTTTACATTTACATGTAAGCTTTCTGACATAGCACTGATTCAAAATCTCCCAGGGGCTGGGGTGGGTTTAGGTAGGAGCCACAATAGGGATTAAAGTTTTACATTCGAAATGTAGGGGAAATCATTCTGAGAATTTCACTTTTTAAATGGCATAAATAATAGGTTTATGTTTTTTTGATGCGGCATAAACTTATAGCATTTGGCATACACCTGACCAAAACTACTTGCAGGGAATGCACCACATTTCTCTCCCCTCAAAATTCAACCATACTCGTCTGTTCAGCAATTGTGGTTTGAATTCACGTTTTCTTTTTCTTTTTTTTTTCATATAGCTTGCGTTTTTCTTGTTTTGAATTTTTTGTTTGTTTGACATCATTTGGTTTAATACCGGGCTTTGTGCATCAAAATATTTTAACTGCAAAACCGTTTACACGTCATTTGTTGACCTTCACCTCAAATTATATTTGCTAAGTCAGACGTATATTATTTTCTTTTAACATTCTTGGAATATTTGAATATTTGCGAAATAAAGAAAAAAGGACAACTCTTGTTATATTGTTAGGGAAAATTTCAATTTAAAAATCGATCCCAATAAAATTCATCGATGCAGATAAAAAAAAAGCATCGACATTTAAAGACATACGAATTGTACGCTGAACAATTTGTCTAGAACACGTCATAATCTTCAAACCACTTACACACTTAAGTCGTATATTTTAAAATCAATGGGAGCACAATCCAGATCCCAAAATAGATTTTGACGATTGTAAGGGAAAATATTTATTTTAAGTGCATTATCACACACGTACCATAATCATTTCTTTGTTTCTTGGAATTTAGCATAGACAATTCGGGATATCTTATTTGCACATGACATGGTACAACCTCATTTGGCATAGCCGCGGTCTATCGGTTAAATTCTGAGACTGGAAAATCTTTAAATATGGGTTAAGGTGACTCGGGTGAGCAATTTGGCTCATGGGCCTCTTGTTTTAAATATCCTACAGTTGCCATATAACTGCATAGATGAATTCAATGCTTTAGTTTTTCCACAGGTGATAGCAGTTAGATTTATCAGCATCACAAGATAACAGCTAGATATACCAACATCACAAGGAGAGAAGAATGGAAAACATGTGGTGGTAACAATAGTAACATTGATAGATAGGAACTGATATTGTTTAGTATAGGTTTATCCTCAAATCAAACTAAAAGCCCAGCTGAAGTTTGTTTTTTTAATCAAGAGTTTTAGGTCATCTGAGTCTTTCAGGTGACCTAATACCTTTGGTCATCGTCCGTCGTCGTGTGTCGTCCATTACCAAATTTATATTTTAACTTCTTCTTGAAAACTACACTGCTAAATGTTACCATTTTTGGTGTGGAACATGTTTAGGATCAAAGGAAAATGAATAATTGACTGTAAAATATATGACCTTGCTACTACTGGGGCCTCATGGATGCATGGGGCCAAATATTCTTTATGAGACTATATATGAAAAATCATCTTCTCTACTCCCACAGATATGGGATAAAAACTAAATGCATAATTATGATATCCATAAAGCCTGAAATGTGTGGAGAAAACCATTGCAGTTGATGAAATCTTCAAAAATCTTCCTGTTTACTCCTAGAAACGAAAGAGTCAAACTATTTAGCATGATTATGATATATACACGTTATAAACAATATGAGTCCTTTACCATAACTGTGAGTTGATAACCCTTGGGATCTGGAAATCGTCTATTAAAATACCTTAGTGTTCTTTACTTTTAAACAGAAACAGTCAAATGGTTGATATAATTTAAAACTTGTGTTATGCGATAACACTGACTGAAAAATAAAACTTGTTGAAAAAGCATTTTTTTTTAAAAAAGATCCTTACTCCTGAACTTCAATAGGGCAAACTGCTTGCATAATAACTTTTAGTTATATCAATGTATCTATACCTATAGCAAGCAACTAGCCCTAATCACCGTTAGCGTACTATTAGCTATACATATGTAATTACTCATAACGAGCATCTAGTTATAATTAACTAAAGAAAACAACTAACCATTGTAATTACCTAAAACAAACAACTTGCCGTCATTACCTATAACGAGCAACTAGCCATTATAATTACCTATAACGAGCAACTAGCCATCATTACCTATAACGAACAACTAGTCATCATTACCTATAGCGAGTAACTAGCCATCTTTACCTATAGCGAGCAACTAGCCATCATTACCTATAACGAGCAACTAGCCATTATAATTACCTATAACAAGCAACAAGCCACAATTACATATAGCAAGCAACTCGCAATCATTACTTAGAGGAAGCAACTAGCCATAATTACCTATAACAAGCATCTATCCATCTTTACCTATAGCGAGCAACAAACCGTTAATTACCAATAGTGAGTAACAAGACATAATTACATATAGCGAGCAAATAGCCATCATTACCTATATCAAGCAATCAGCTATCAATACCTTTAGCGAGCAATTTGCAATCATTACTTACAACAAGCAATTAGCCATAATTACCCCTAACAGGTAACTATCCAACATTACCTGTAGTGAGCAATAAACCATAATTATATGTAGCGTGCAATTACACATCATTACCTAAAGCGAGCAAATAGCCATACTTACATATAACATGCAGCTAGCCATTATAGTTACCTATAGCTAGCAACTAGCCATAACTACTAATAGTGCACAACTAGCTTTGATTACCTATAAAGAGCAATTAGCCATCATTACTTATAGAATTCTTAGAAATATTCTCCTCAACATCCGAGCAAATAGAAAACATATTGAAGTTGTTAGTGTATAGCACCTGTAAACAAAGTTATATAAAAAATCGCCATGTCTGTCTGTCTACATGTCCATCTTCTGTCCTTCCCTATTAATCTGCATCAGGGAGACAACTTGTAATAATAACATTTAATTATCAGTCAACATATTTGAAATCCTTCTGTTCCTCAAGATTGAAAATTGCAATCATTGAACCATCAATGTACAACACTTGCAACAGACATTTAAGGATTTCGTGTGCGATACTCAGGTGACCGTTTCTGTCCATCGGTCAGTAACCTGAATGTTGAACTTTAATGGATTGATATATCAGTAGTTACAGTCTTTTCTAAGAAACTGTTTCAATAAGATAAATGATAATTTATCACCACGTTGATATTATGATTTCTTGATTTTTTACAGGTTCATACTGGACTTTCATGAGGTCCTGCAGAACTGAGAAAAGGAAGTCGATGTCAAAGTGGTAATGTTCCTATCACACATAAAGTGGTAATGTTCCTATCACACATAAAGTGGTAATGTTCCTATCACACATAAAGTGGTAATGTTCCTATCACACATAAAGTGGTAATGTTCCTATCACACATAAAGTGGTAATGTTCCTATCACACATAAAGTGGTAATGTTCCTATCACACATAAAGGGGTAATGGAAGTTCCTATCACACCTACATAGAGTTTTATCCTGGGATTCTGGTCTGTCTATCTGCAACTTTAATTTGATCTGACCCTCTGAATTTTACAAGATATAGATTTTATACTTGAAAAACTAAAAAGTCAAAGTGATTTAACTGATTAAGTTCAAGTTGAAAATCAAGAGTCAAATTTGCTAATAGCATACATGGTTGTGCAAGGATAGTCTTAGTGCATTGTTGTCTCAGTTCCATTGCTCTAAGCTGAGTCACTTTCAGATATAATTTTCATTTTTGAAGTTACACGAAGGTATGAATTGCGATATTTCACATCAGCATACTTCATGAAGTATTATACAGTGTTTTATGAATGGTATATGCTGACGTGAAGTGTTGCAGTTCATACCCTCATGTATTTTCAAAAATGAAAGTTATTTTAGCTCATCTGAGCTGATTGCTCATTGATCTTTTTTGATCACGTTTTGTCTGGTATTTGTCTATCTGTGTGCTGCCTGTCCATCTAGCCCTAAAATTTTAATATTTTTTACTTCTTTGGAATCACTAAGCCATTTAAACTTGTTATAAAGCATCCTTGGAAGGAAATTTACATTAAGGACCATGTCCATTTCAAAGGGGGAGATAATCAACAAAAGGCAAAGATAGGTTAGGGTCATTTTAAAAATTTTCCTTTTAGAACCACTGGGCCATAAGAGTTTAAATTTGCATGAAATCTCCATGACATAGTGTAGATTCAAGTTCATTCAAATCAAAGGGGATAAGAATAGGGCCACAATAGGGATCATAGTTTTACATAAGAATGTATAGGAAGGAAGGGAACAATCTTTAATAACCTTGTTTTCAAGATCCACTTGGCCAGAAAAGTAGAAATTTACATGAAGGCTTTATGAAATCAAGCAGATTTTATTTTGTGTAAACCATGGTCTCTGGTGGTAGGGTGTGGCCACACTAGGTGATCAAATTTTTACAAACATATATATCGGGGACATCTTTTTATAAGTCTCCTTAAAAAGAACAGCGTCATGATTAGTCATACTCATATGCAAGCATCCTTAGGCATGTTAGGTAGTGCAGATTTTAGTACATATGTTCAAATTGTGACCCCTGGGGATAGGTTGGGGCCAGGCGATGAGATCAAAGTGTGACAACAGAATTTATAGCGAAAAATCAAAGGAAGGGAAGGGAAACATCTTTAAAAATCTTCTTCTCAAGAACCATTTGGCCAAAACAAAATAAAAATTCACAAGAAGGCTTTCTTGCATAAAGTAAAATTT
Source organism: Ostrea edulis (assembly GCF_947568905.1). Lineage (NCBI taxonomy): Eukaryota > Metazoa > Mollusca > Bivalvia > Ostreida > Ostreidae > Ostrea > Ostrea edulis. The sequence goes on along the minus strand of NC_079173.1, from coordinate 45,241,325 downwards.
GTTCAAATCAAGGCTGTTGAGGGTAGACTTGGGTCACAACAGGGAATCAGAGTTATATGTTGGGATATATACAGGATAAATCTTCAGAAATATTCTCAAGAACCACTAGGTTAGTCATGTTTAAAGGGGTATTGTGGGGCTACACTGGGTTAGGCTTGTTTTAAGGGGTATTTTGGGGCTACACTGGTTTAGTCATGTTTTAAGGGGTATTGTAGGGATACACTGGGTTACCCTTGGTTTATGGGGTATTGTAGGGGTACACTGGGTTAGTCATGTTTTAAGTGGTATTGCGTGGCTACACTGGATTAGTCATGTTTTAAGGGGTATTCTGGGGTACACTGGGTTACCCTTGTTTTAAGGGGTATTGTGGAGGTACACTGGGTTGGTCATGTTTTAAGGGTATTGTGGGGCTACATTGGATTAGACATGTTTTAAGGGGTATTGTGGGGCTGCATTGGGTTAGTCATGTTTTAAGGGTTATTGTGGGGTAACACTGGGTTAGCCAAGTTTTAAGGGATGTTAATGGGCTACACTGGGTTACCCTGGTTTTAAGGGATTTTGTGGGGTACACTGGGTTAGTCATGTTTTAAGGGGTATTGTGGGGCTACACTGGGTTACCCTTGGTTTATGGGGTATTGTAGGGGTACACTGGGTTAGTCATGTTTTAAGTGGTATTGCGTGGCTACACTGGATTAGTCATGTTTTAAGGGGTATTGTGTGGTACACTGGGTTACCCTTGTTTAAGGGGTATTGTTGGGCTACACTGGGTTAGTCATGTTTTAAGGGGTATTGCTGGACTACACTGGATTAGTCATGTTTTAAGGGATATTGTGGGGCTACACTTAATTAGTCATGTTTTAAGGGGTATTGTGGGGTACACTGCGTTACCCTTGTTTTAAGGGGTATTGTGGAGGTGCACTGGGTTGATCATGTTTTAAGGGTATTGTGGAGCTACACTGGATTAGACATGTTTTAAGGGGTATTGTGGGGCTGCATTGGGTTAGTCATGTTTTAAGGGTTATTGTGGGGTTACACTGGGTTAGCCAAGTTTTAAGGGATGTTGTTGGGCTACACTGGGTTACCCTGGTTTTAAGGGATTTTGTGGGGTACACTGGGTTAGTCATGTTTTAAGGGGTATTGTGGGGCTACACTGGGTTACCCTTGGTTTATGGGGCATTGTAGGGGTACACTGGGTTAGTCATGTGTTAAGTGGTATTGCGTGGCTACACTGGATTAGTCATGTTTTAAGGGGTATTGTGGGGTACACTGGGTTACCCTTGTTTTAAGGGGTATTGTGGGGGTACACTGGGTTAGTCATGTTTTAAAGGGCATTGCGGGACTACACTGGATTAGTCATGCTTTAAGGGATATTGTGGGGCTACACTGGGTTAATCATGTTTTAAAAGGTAGTGTGGGGCTACACTGGGTTATTCATGTTTTGAGGGGTATTGTTGGGCTACACTGGGTTACCCTTGTTTTAAGGGGTATTGTGGGGCTACAATGGGTTCGTCATGTTTTAAGGGTATTGTGGGGCTACACTGGATTAGTTATGTTTTGAGGGGTATTGTGGGACTACACTGGGTTAGTCATGTTTTAAGGGGTATTGTGAAGGTACATTGGATTAGTCTTTTATTAATGGGTATTGTGGTGCTACACTGGGTTACCCTTGTTTTAAAGGGTATTGTGGATGTACACTGGGTTAGTCATGTTTTAAGGGTATTGTTGGGCTACAATGGATTAGACATGTTTTAAGGGGTATTGTGGGGCTACACTGCATTAGTCATGTTTTAGGGGGTATTTTGGGGGCACACTGGGTTAATAATGTATTAAAGGGTGTTGTGAGACTGCACTGGATTAGTCATGTTTTAAGGGGAATTGTGGGGCTACACTGGGTTAGCCATGTCTTAAGGGGTACTTTGGGGTACACTGTGTTAGTCATGTTTTAAGGGGTATTTCGGGGCTACACTGGATTAGTAATGTTTTAAGGTGTATTGTGGGGTACACTGGATTAGTCATGTTTTAAGGGATATTGTTAGGTACACTGGATTAATCATGTTTGAAGGGATATTGTGGGGATACAATTAAGGATTGAAGTATTACGTGCGGATATAAAGGGAGAATATATAAAAGTGTTTTTCTCAAGAAAAACAGCTCCATGATTAGTCATTTTGATTTTCAAGCATCCCAACATAGTGAAAATGCAGGTTGGTTGAAATGAGTCCCTGCCGTTCCCCCACCCCAAAGTATTGTGTGGCGATAATAGGGGATCAAAGTGTGACATAAGTGTCGATAGGGAAATATTTTTGAGAATATTCATCTCGCCAACAGAAGGGTAATGATTAGTCATGTTAATATGCAATTATTTACTCGCAGTTCAAATTCAAGTTTGTTCAAGTCAGGGGCCCTAATGGTAGGGTGGGACCACGATAGGAGATAAACGTTTTATATGAGAATATGCAGACACTTAATTTAAAGGAATTTTTTCAAGAAGAGCAGGGCCACATTAAATCCATCTAAATGCAAATGCTCCCAAGTTGTGTTGATTCAATGTTCCCATTTCCCTGTGTGGGGGAGGGGGGGCGGGCATTGTTTTTGTCCTGGATATAGGTCTCTGCATAATTCTAATTTAACTTTTGAATAGTGAGCTATGAGACCCTCATTTTTCATATTTCCATTCTTTGTGACCAGACCTTTTTACGGCAGGGTTTGTTTGTGACCTTGACTTTAGAGATTTGTCTCCTTTTCAGAAAACTCAATGTTTCCTGACGTTTTTCAGAAAAAAATCGTGCTTGTTTTCTATATACATGTAGATATCCTTCGGCAAGACCTTAGAGAAAAACTTATTGTTAAGAAAACCTAACCTACTCAATATTTCCTAATATCAGTTAAGATAGAGCTTTCTTATTTTCTACATACTTGTAGATATCGTATGGAAAGACGTTTCATTTCAAAGAATGATATCTGACTTTGTGACCTTGACTTTCTCCACAATAACAAGGTCATATTATCACATTATTTTTGTATTGCTATCGAGGCATCCCCATGTTGTGTGAATTCAAGTTGGTTTTGTCATGATCCTTTGGGGCTAAGTTTGGGTCGACTATATGATAAAAAAGGCTTAGAAAAAATCCATAACCGCTTGACAACTGCACGGTCAGGGTGACTCAGGTGAGCGATGTGTGTCATGGTGCCTCTTGTTTATGCAGAAAAGGGGTCAATTAAAATTATTCAGTAAATTATGAAGATCTATTTAAATGTATTAATTACATGATGGGAATGTTTATATCCAAAATGATGTAACTCTTGGAATATGTATTATGTAAAAATGAATGTAAATTCAATGATTGCTATTTTCCAGTTTCTCTAGCTTTATACTGTGTGTTTGATTTCAGATTGTATTCCTAAAGACCCAGACCCTCCACATCATGGACACACTAGGACTCAGTACTCAGCTAAAAGTACGACAATGTTCTCAATGTCAGAGGGACACTGAATTTTACTGTAACACATGTAAACTTGATCTGTGTTTACAGTGTAAAAAGAAACATGTTACAGAAAATAACACCAAATATCACAATATAATGTTCTATATAACTCGTCATACTGAGAGGAGTTTTACCACACAGTGTAAACTACGACAGTGTTCTCAATGTCAGGGGGACACTGAGTTCTACTGTAACACATGTAAACGTGATATGTGTTTACAGTGTAAAGAGAAACATGTCGATGATCTAGATACCATATACCATGATGTTGTGATTTACCGTGAGAAGTTTAATTGTTTCCCTTTACGAGAGACCTGTGTCAGACATCCAAAGAGAAAATACAGAATGTTCTGTGATCAGTGTAACTATTCCGTGTGTAAGCGCTGTACAGACCACAGAACACACACGCTGGTGGATCTTAGAACAGCCTATCAAACAAAGCGACAACAACACAGAGAAATCATTGACAACATCAGAAGTGAGACTCTCTATAACTGTCGTGTTCTCCTGGCAGGAATCCAAACTGATATCCAAACTTGTCCCCCACAAATCTGTCACCGTCAATCACAGATGTCAACAAAAGCCCAGAGACTGAAGGATCTGATTGACACTGTGGTATGTGATGTTGAATTATTGATTGATAGAATACAACAACAGAAGAGAAAAATGAACAGACAACTTGTTCACCTACAGAACTATGAAGACAGATATGAACAATCAGCAAACAGAGCGGTACAATTCCTCTTGTTTATAAAGACCGGTCGTGTCCCCCAGATAAAGAACTGTCCTAGTCAGTTATTGAGTGTCATCCCAGAAATCCAAATGACAACAGGAAAACGACAAGTAGGAATAGACGAGTGTGTGAAACTGATGTCCACACCTGTATTACACACGTCTGTCTGTGTGACAGGTGTTAGTCGTGTGTTTCACATATCTCGTGTGATGTCAGACCGGGTCTGGGTCTCTGATAGAGACGATCTCATCTTGACAGACACAACAGGAGACACTATACACCGTGTGACAGATAGAACACCATGGTATGGAGGAGGAGTACACACAGTGAACAGTTCTGGTGAACTGATTTATATAGACAGGGAACTTAACATCAACAAACTGTCTACAGACAATAAAACAGTCACCAGACTGATACAGAGTACATCACCATGGTATCCACAGTGTATGTACTGCTCCCCGTCCACTGGAGATATGATGGTGGGGATGTGTAACACTGATACAGAGACAGGCAAGGTAACCCGGTACAACAGTAGTGGTCAACACATCCTGACCATAGAACACGACAACACAGGTCACACGCTGTATAGTTATTCTCATTATATCACAGAGAACAATAACGGTGATATCATTGTGTCTCACTGGATTGTTAATGATAACCGTGGTGTTGTAGTGGTGACAGAGCGCGGGGGCAGACATCGATTCTCCTACACAGGACCTCCATCAGGATCATCACTATCACCATGTGGAATATGTACAGACGCGCTGTCACACATCCTGGTGTGTGATCTAGACACCAACACAGTACAGATGATTGACAAGGACGGTCACTTCCTGTCTCTGTTACTGACACAACAACACGGGATAAACGAACCACGCAGCCTGAACTATGATGATAAAACTCACCTTCTCTGGGTCGCATCATTCAACACCAACACAGTGTCTGTATATAGATATCTACAGAGGAGGTACTCTCTGACTGGTAAGTACTAGTAGTACTGTAGTTTATTGTACTATATCAGTCAATATAAAAACACATGTTAATTACAGTGTGGGATATGATTAGATGCATTGTTTAGTTTTAATTACAGTGTGAGTTATAATTAGAGGTAGTGTTTAGTTTTAATTACAGTGTGGGTTATAATTAGAGGTAGTGTTTAGTTTTAATTACAGTCTGGGTTATAAATACATAGAGGTAGGTAGTGTTTCGGTTTAATTACAGTGTGGGTTATAATTAGAGGTAGTGTTTAGTTTTAATTACAGTGTGGGTTATAATTAGAGGTAATGTTTAATTCTAATTACAGTGTGGGTTATAATAAGAAGTAGTGTTTAGTTTTAATTACAGTGTGGGTTATAATTAGAGGTAGTGTTTAGTTTTAATTACAGTGTGGGTTATAATTAGAGGTAGTGTTTAGTTTTAATTACAGTGAGGGTTATAATTAGAGGAAGTGTTTAGTGTTAATTACAGTGTGGGTTATAATTAGAGATAGTGTTTAGTTTTAATTACAATGTGGGTTATAATTAGAGGTAGTGTTTATTTTTAATTACAGTGTGGGTTATAATTAGAGGTAGTGTTTAGTTTTAATTACAGTGTGGGTTATAATTAGAGATAGTGTTTAGTTTTAATTACAGTGTGGGTTATAATTAGAGGTAGTGTTTAGTTTTAATTACAATGTGGGTTATAAATAAAGGTAGTGTTTAGTTATAATTACAGTGTGAGTTATAATTAGAGGTAGTGTTTAGTGTTAATTACAGTGTAGGTTATAAATAGAGGTAGTGTTTAGTTTTATAATTACAGTGTGGGTTATAATTAGAGGCAGTGTTTAGTTTTAATTACAGTGTGGGTTATAATTAGAGGTAGTGTTTAGTTTTATAATTACAGTGTGGGTTATAAATAGAAGTAGTGTTAAGTTTTAATTACAGTGTCGGCTATAATTAAAGGTAATGTTTAGTTTTAATTACAGTGTGGGTTATAATTAGAGGTAGTGTTTATTTTTATAATTACAGTTTGTGTTATAATTAGAGGTAAAGTTTAGTGTTAATTACAGTGTATGTTGTAATTATAGAGTTAGTGTTTAGTTTGCATTAACATGATTGAAAAATATCCATATTTATATATATTTGTTATAGTATTATAAATATCGAATTTATGTTTATGAATGTATATCTATATGTCTTATATATTAATTTTCTTAAAAGTAATATAGTGTATGATTTATATATATATATATATATATATATATATATATATATATATATATATATATATGTGTGTGTGTGTGTGTATATGTATACGTATATATATATATATATATATATATATATATATATATATATATATATATATATATATGTATATATATATATACATATATATATATATATATATATATATATATATATATATATATATATGAAATTGATGTTTTGTTCGTTTTCATATTAAGATCTGAAAGCCATATTTCACTAGAATATTATGTGACACCAAAAGTATTATAGTGTATGATTTAAATATATATATGTGTGTTTATATATGTATGTGTGTGTTTATGTATATATAAGTATGTAATTAGTTTTTAATTTATCGCGAGAAATGATCGTGTAAAGTATTGAAAAGTCATACGTTTTGATGTTATTGATTTGAGAAAAGTATTGTGATTTCAAATTTATTGAAAGTTCAACGTTTTTAGAATTCACAAAAAAAAAACAACAACAAAAAACATGAATAACCAGTGTGGGTTATAATTAGAGGTAGTATTTAGTTTTAATTACAGTGTGGGCTATAAATAAAGGTAGTGTATAGTTTTAATTACAGTGTGGGTTATAATTAGAGGTAGTGTTTAGTTTTAATAACAGTGTGGGTTATAGTTAGAGATAGTGTTTAGGTTTAATTACATTGTGAGTTATGATTTGAGGAAGTGTTTAATTTTAATTACACTGTGGGTTATAAATAGAGGTAGTGTTTAATTTTAGTTATAGTCTGGGTTATAAATTTATAGAGGTAGTGTTTAGTTTTAATTACAGTGTGAGTTATAATTAGAGGTAGTATTTAGTTTTAATTACAGTCTGGGCTATAATTAGAGGTACTGTTTAATTTTAATTACAGTTAGGGTTATAATTAAAGGTAGTGTTTAGTTTTAATAACAGTGTGGGTTATAATTAAAGGTAGTGTTTAGTTTTAATTACAGTATAGGTTATAAATAGAGGTGGTGTTTAGTTGTAATTACAGTCTGGGTTATAATCAGAGGTAGTGTTTAGTTTTAATTAGAGTGTGGGTTATAATTAAAGGTAGTGTTTAGGTTTAATTACAGTGTGGGTTATAATTAGCGGTAATGTTTAGTACTAATTACAGTCTGGGTTATAAATTTATAGAGAATGTTGAGTTTTAATTACGGTGTGGGTTATGATTAGAGGTAGTGTTTAGTTTTAATTACAGTGTGGGTTATAGATAAAGGTAGTGTTTAGTTTTAATTGCAGTGTGGGCTATAATTAAAGGTAGTGTTTAGTGGTAATTACAGTGTGGGTTATAATTAGAAGTAGTGATTAGTTTTAATTACAGTGCAGGATATAAATAGTGGTAATTAATGTTCAGTTTTAATTACAATGCGTTATAATTATAGGTTGTGCTTAGTTTTAATTTCAGGGTGAGTTATAATTAAATTTAGTGTTTAGTTTTATTCATAGTGTGAGTTATAATCAGAGTTACTTTTAATTGTGCTCCCTGATAAATTTCAGAATTCTTTGTTTTCTTCCTCTGAATTTATGAATTTAAGAATGATAAAAATGATTATTTTTCACAGCTGTCAAGAATGTAAATATCAGTGATATCAACATAGCTCTGGCTTGTGACATGTTGTATATTTCTGTAAAATGTTGTGTGTTTCTGTAAAATGTTGTGTATTTCTGTAAAATGTTGTGTATTTCCGTGGAATGTCGTTAATTTCTGCAGCAGGTGTGGACAAAATCTAAATTGTGTACTGTTTGACATTTAACATGTACATAACACCCAGTCTCTGTGTTGAATAGGTCCCATGATTTTAGGGGTTCTATATCTTACAAATCTGATTAATGAGTGAATTCACATATTTTGATGAATGTCCCCCCTCCAAAAACACTTTCAAAATGAAAGTGTTTATGTAACTTTAAATGTAGATTTATGAAAGATTTGTAACACTTACATTAGAAATTGTGTAATCAAGTATATATATTACACACCCAAGGTTCAAAATTATTTCTGCAGGGCAGTGCTAATTTTCACTATATGATTCATTGAATAATACAATTTTTAGCGGGTGCACAGTATTATCGGTATACCGGTGTACCAGTATTTTTCTGGTGTCGGAATATACTGTGGTACAGGAGTTAAACTATCCCTATTATATTAAAATCTTATAGCTATAAACAAAAATATAAAATTGAATTAAAATAAAAAAAAAATATATATAAAACAAAAAATAATTAAAGAAATTTGTGTACGTAGTGACTCACTTTATTAGGTCACCTGAGTTAAGTCAGGTGACTTTTTGCAAATGGTTGTCATCCGCGTCATGCGTCGTCCGTCGTTCCTTAACGATTGAACATTTTTAACTTCTTGATAACTATCCAATTCTTTTTTAAATTTGGTATGAAGCAGCTTTGGGACAAGGGGGACATAAATTGTAAATCTCATCACTCCAGCACCCCTGGAGCCTTGGAGTAGGGCAAAAACTACCCAAAGTTGACAAATTTTCAAAAATCTTCTTCTTAAGAACTGCACATGTCTACAAAAAACTAAATGCATGGGAAACTAGAGCAGGAAGGCTTCTGCCAAAGTTGTAAATTTCATGATTCCCAGGGTAGGCCAGTGGTTCTGACCGCATGCTGGGGCCAAACTTACTATATAGTGCTTATGTGCAAAACACTTAAATAACATCTTCTTTAGTGCCATTGATACTAAATTAAAACTAATTGAATAGCTAAAAATAACAAGTAGTCCTTTACTATTATTTTAAATTTGATTATCCAAGGGTAGGGGTTTTAGTATCAGGGTGGGGTCAATATTTTCAGGTATTAAATGTGTGAACAATAGACCCCATATTGAAAAATAATACATGAAAGTATATTTTTAATATATTATTAATACAGTCATTTTTGTACTTTTTTGAATTAATACAGAAAAAATATATTATTTTTGTATCACAAAAAAAAAAAAATTAAAAAAATGGGTAACTCATTTTTGCATTAAATTCTGAATTTGATTTTTTAAAGGGTATTATTTTTGTATCATTTTGGACTTAGATTATTTTCAATATATTATTTTTGTATTTTTAGGGACTTCATTTTTTTTTCCAAGCATATTATTTTTGTATCAAAATTAAACTTAGTCATTTTCACTGTATTAAAATTGTATTCCTTTTTTAAAACTTAGTAATTTTTAATCCAAATCTTTGAATGTATATGTATTAATTTTTTATTATAATTGGACTTAAAAAAATTCAGTGATTTTTCAATGTATTATAATTGTTTTTTTTTTGGTCATTTTTAATCCAAATCTTTGAATTTTTATGTATTAATTTTGTATTATAATTGGACTTAAACATTTTTCCAGTGATTTTCACTGTATAAAAATTGACTAATTTTTAACTTTCTCTTGATAACTATAATTCCAATTTTTTTTTTTAGAGTTGGGTACCGCAGAAACTAAATGTACCGCGGTATACTGTGGTATTTGCAAAATACCGCGGTACATACCATGGTATACCGCAGATTTAATCTTTTAGTTTTATGATTCAATTTTAGTGGATTTTAGTTGTGATTTATTGTATATAATGAGCAGTTATTAGTTTATTGATTGTAAATTGCATTTAATTTATTCAAATATAAATAATAAGGAAAATATCCTATTTAAATCTATTTTGAAACCAGTTAACAGAACAAAGGTTTAATCCAAACATAAAAGTATATCGTACATACAATATAGCAGTGTCTCTGTATCATGAATAGAATCGACTGTGACTAGACTACTGACTGGGACGACAATCAAAATAATTAATAGGGGGAAACCTGTGGAATTTATTTGACACGATCTCAAAGTCAAGTTCTTAGAGTCGCGAATGACGAGAACTTCTACATGTAGGATATGCCTGTCCTTTTCTCTAAAGACAATAACGAGAACATGTGCGCACGAATGTGTTCTTGTTCTTCGACCACAATTCCTACATTTTTGCACCTCAAACACATTAACTCGCCGTTCAGAATTGGCAGGAATTTGTACTCGCTCGAAGAACGGTGGTTTCGAACGCACAAATCTGCATCTGCCATTTTATATTATTTTTTTAACTTGGGGTTTGCCTAATAGGCGGAAATGGTATTCGACCCACATAAACCAATTAACATAAAAACAATTTTTATAATCTACCGTATATATTAAAATAATTACTTAATGGAATGTTTTCTATCATTTTTCTTTTCTTTAATTTTGATTTGTTTTCATATCATTAATAATCAAATCATTGCGTTTTATACTTCGTATGTTTTACTGATTGTGTACAGTTATTAGACTTGCCTTTCATTACATCACCACGAGGGAACGATGTAAATAATGTGAGTCACTGCGTACACAAATTTCTTTTAATTATTTTTTCTTGTTTCAATTTTTATATTTTTGTTAAGAGTTATCAGACTTGAATATATCGGGATTTCGCCTCGTGTACCGTGGTACATACCGGTACCAGAAAAATACCGGTATACCGGTACTACCGCACACCTAAAAAAAATGTCCCCTCAAAATTTCGTATGAAGCATCTTTGGAAAAAGTGAGACATAAATTGTAAAATTCAGGATTTCTGCACTCCTGGGGCCTTGGGTGCAGGACAAAAACTGTCCTCTTTTTCTAGAACGGCACATGTTTAAGTAAAACTAAATGCATTAAGATGTAAAGCAGGAAGGCTTCTACCAAAATTGTCAATTTCATGATCCCCGGGGTAAGGGTTTTGACCCCAGGGTGGGTACAATCTTAGTATTATAGTGTTTATATATGTAAGTTTGCTAATACTGTATAAAATTGTATAAAATTTGCATACTAAGGAATAGCAGAAAAAAGATGAACAACAAATGGTGAATTTCACAACCCAGGGTTTTTATTCTAGGATGGGTCCAAATTAGTCATAATTACATTTCAATATTATAATCTTATTATGCCTATTATATTGTGTAAAGCATTTCACCAGTGTATGCACTTATGAGGGCATTGAAGTTGTAAGAACACATCTTGTTTTATACTTTTGCTGAATGTTAAAATTTAGCTTAGATATTCAGAGTAGGATTTTTTTCTCTCTAGATTTCATGTAGCCTTTGGGAGTATATAAAGATCATTTTTCACTAGTACTCGGATGACTGATAAGGCCTGTGAGCCTCTTGTTTATATCGTACCTTCATTGTAATGTAATGAAAAGTAAATATAATACGTGTACACAATCGGTAAAACGAATGTCAGACATTTCGGTCCATTGACACTTCAACCCAAATTTTTGAGACACTTCGGCCCAAAGACATTTCGGCCCAAGATATTTCCGTATGAGACACTTCGGCCTATATTTTTCATTTTGCCAACATCACCCTTATTGCGTTTCTTTTGACAATATCTTTCTACTGGTACCAAGATATTTGCCCTGGTGACCTTGGCCATCTTCGGAATTGGCCATTATTGGGGGCATTTGTGTTTCACAAACACATCTTGTTCATTTTGCCAACATCACCCTTATTGCGTTTCTACATTATAGTAAATTGACACTTCGGCCCAGTGACATTTCGGCCCAAATGTTAAAAATAACAACATTCATGGATCAATTTCTTTGGTTTTTATATATCATCACTTCGGTCCAGACATTTCAGCCCATTTTTAGGGCTCTAAAGCATTATCCTTTCCACCTATTGACCTATTGCTATCTGTTTTTGTCCTTCGTCGTGCGTCGTGCGTTAACATTTGAACATTTTCAGCTTCTTCTCTGAAACCCCTGAACCAATTTCAACCAATTTTGGCATATAGCATCTGTGGGTGAAGGGAAATAAACATTGTGAAATTCGTGGTCCCTGCCCCCCTGGGGCCTGAGGGGTGGGGCAAAAACCATCAAAATGAGTGTAATTTTAAAAAATCTTCTTCTTTACTCCTGGACATCAAGAAGCCAAACTGTGGGCATAATTATAATGAGCATTGAGCCCTCTACCAAAATTGTTAAATTCATGGCCCCTGGGGCAGGGGTTCTTGTGTTAGGGTGGGGCTCTATTGGTCATATAGTGAAAATGGCAAAAACCATCAAAATGAGTGTAATTTTAAAAAATCTTCTTCCTTACTCCTGGACATCAAGAAGCCAAACTGTGGGCATAATTAGAATGAACATTGAGCCCTCTACCAAAATTGTGAAATTCATGGCCCCTGGGGCAGGGGTTCTTGTGTTAGGGTGGGGCTCTATTGGTCATATAGTGAAAATGTAGAAATTCTTTGAAAATCTTCTCTGTCTCTGGGTATTAAGTAGACAAACTAATAGCATGGTAATGATGAGCAAGGATGCCTCTTTATACCCCTCGCAACAAGTTGTGGGGGGGGTATACTGGAATCGAGTTGTCCGTCTGTCCGTCCGTCCGTCTGTAGACGCAATGGTTTCCGGGCTCTAAAGCATTATCCTTTCCACCTACCGTCACCATATCATACATATGGACTACCCATAGGATGAAGATGTTCCCTATCGATTTTAGGGTCAAAAGGTCAAAGGTCAAGCGCACTGGACATCGAAGTAGCAACACTCAGAAAAGAGGTAGTTTATACCTATTACCAACACCCTTTGGGAGATTGGGGTAAGCGGGGAGTATTCTTAGTGAGCATTGCTCACAGTACCTCTTGTTAAAAATTGTGAAATTCATGGCCCCTGGATCAGGGGTTCTGGTGCTAGGGTGGGGCTCTATAAGTCATATAGTGAAAATGCATTATTAATTTCTTTGAAAATCTTCTCTGTCCTTGGGTATTAAGTAGACAAACCAATAGCATGATTATGATGAGCAAGGATGCCTCTTTCAAAATTGTGAAATTTATGGCCCCTGGGTCAGGGGTTCTGGTATTAGGGTGGGCCCTATTGATCATATAGTGAAAATGCATTTTATTTCTTTGAAAATCTTCTCCTCTGCTGCTGGGTATTAAGTAGAAAAAACTAATAGTATGATAATGATGATCAAGGATGCTTCTTTCAAAACTGAAATTTATGGCCCCTGGGTCAGAGGTTCTGGTGCAAAGGCGGGGCTGACCACATAGCTATTCAATGTTTCTTCCATCCAAAAGTAAAATTCTTATATTTAAACACAAACCTAATTCAAACATTGGAAGGTTGTTACATAATACTCAGGTGACCTATAAGGCCCCTGGACCTCTTGTTTTTTTTAACTGAGACATGCCGGCCCATTGTACGATTTATTATTCTGCTTTATATACCACTCACATTACTTTTTTAAAACAACATCATAGTATTTATAATGAAAGTTAAAGTCTCACCTGACGTCTTTCTTGTTCTAACAGCAGCTAAGGAATGGTAAGCAACGAAATTATATGGATTGGATATCAAATGGCTTCTCTCAAACTTCTTATAGTTTGCTCCCCATACTTATCTGGGGGTACACGAAGGCGCGTGCTAAACCGCGCGTGTATTGGTTACGTTTGGGTTTTAATATTCAGGTAACTGTTAAGACCTGTGGGCCTCTTGTTAGTTCACATGAACTTAAGTGAGGTTTTCTGATCACCCGTTCTCTGTAAGGCCAAGTAAAATTAATTAGTAGATTATCATTCAAACTTCACAAAAAAGTGATCACCTGTTCTCTGTCATATATCAGTCTGTCTCTAAACTTTACACATTTTCAACCTCGTCTCCAGAACCACTGGGTTTCAATCAAACTTAGTACAGAACAGCCTTGGGTAAATGGGATCCAAACATGTGGAAATGAAGGGAATAAGTTTGCAGTTAGGTTTTTAGCTCACCTTAGCTGAAAACTCGTGAGCTTTTCTGATCACCTGTTGTCCGTCGTTTGTCTGCCTGTCCTTCTGTTTAAACTTTATACATTTTGGATTTTTTTTTCAGAGCCACTGGGCCAATTTCAACCAAACTTGGCCAAAAGCATCCTTGTGTTAAGGGCTTTTAGGTTTGTTCAAATGAAGGGCCATGTCCTTTTCAAAGGGGAGATAATCACAAAAATGCAGAAATAAGGTGGGGCCATTTAAAATCTTCTCAAGAACCACCGGGCCAGAAAAGCTGATATTTACTGGAACGCTTCCTGGCATAGTGCAGATTCAAGTTTGTTAAAATTATGGACCCTTGAAGGTTGGATGGGGCCACAATATGGGATCAAAATCTTACATACAAATATTTTGGAAAAATATTTAAAAATCTTCTCAAAAACGACTGGGACACAGGAAAGTAGAAATTTATATGAAAGCTTCCTGACCTTGGGCAGATTTGAGTTTGTAAAAAGCATGGTCCCCAGGGCAGGATGGGGCCACAAGGGGGGGGGGGGGGTCGTCAAAGTTTTACATAGAAATAAATAGTAAAAATCTTTAAAAATCTTCTCAAAAACTACTAGACCAAGAGAGTGGAAATTTACATCAATACTTCCTATTTAGTAACATAGTGCAGATTGAAATTTGTTGAAATTATGGCCCTGGGGGTAAACTGTGGCGACAATATGGGATCAAAGTTGATTTACATATATATATTTATATATATATGTGTGTAGGGAAAATCATTAAAAATCTTCTGATGAAAAATCACTGGGCCAGAAAAGTTTACATTCACATGAAAGCTTCCTGACATAGTCCAGATTCAATTTTGGAAAACAAATCATGGCCGTGGGAGTAGGTTGGGGCCACAATAGTAGGACTGCAACGGGTACCCAAAATAACCAAAAACCGTGTGGGTTGTGTTGTTTGGGTTGGGTTGGGTTCCATTTTTTTGTATTTCGGTTCGGGTTTGCTTTTTAAAATAGAATCAATATTAGAAATCCGTTGAAACGAAATGTCGTCAAAATCCTAAAGGTGGCTATATTTTGACCAATGGTCAGATTATGGCATTTTGGACAGAACTATAAACAATGACAGTATGTAAGATATGTCAAACGCATTGAAAATACGCCACAGGTTCGACATCGTCAATGACAAAACATTGAAAACATGGAATGGAAACGAGAAGAAGTGATAATGCTGTGTCTAGTACCATGGTTGTCGAGTCTAAACCTCAGTCCACGTCCCCAAGTAATTATTGTAAGAAATACAATAAAGGTTTTTGATTTTAACTGTATATTAGATTTTTATGCCCCCCTTTGAAAAAGAGGGGGCATATTGTTTTGCAACTGTCAGTCAGTCGGTCTGTAGACCCTGTGTTTCCCGCTCAATATCTTGAGAACCATTCACTTGATGATAATGATATTTCATATGTGGGCTGGTTATGAGTAGAAGAGGACCCCTAGTGTTTTTCAGGTCAAAAGGTCAAGGGTCAATCTACTTTGGACATAGGAATATAATATCTGCTCAATATCTTGAGAACAATTTGCTTGAAAAACATCAAACTTAGCACACTGGTACATCCTAAGGAGCAGATGACGCCTATTGATTTTGAGGTCATATAGTCAAAGGTCAAGGGTCAAACTGGGCATAGAAATATACTGACCATTCAATGTCTGGAGAACCCTTTGCTTGATAGACATTAAAAAATGACACACCAGTACATCTTCAGAAGAAAATGACCCCTATTGATTTTGAGGTCGCATGGTCAAAGGTCAAGGGTCAACCTGGACATTGGAATATACTGTCCGCTCAATATCTTGAGAACCCTTTGCTTGACAGACATCAAACTTAATACAGTGGTGTATATTCAGGAGGAGATGACTCCTATTGATTTTGACATGGTCAAAGGTCAAACTGAACATAGTAATATACTGTCCACTCAATATCTTGATAACCCTTTTGCTTGACAGGCATCAAACTTAGTACACTGGTACATCTTCAGGAGAAGATGACCCATATTGATTTTGAGGTCAAAAGTCAATTGTTGAACTGGACATAGTAATATGCTGTCTCCTATATTTTAAGAATTATTTGCTTGATTGACACCAAACTTGGTACACTGGTACATCATAAGGAGTAGATGACCCCTATTGATTTTTTTGTCACATGCTCGATTCATTCTTGACATAGGAAGATATTGCCTGCTCAATATTTTGAATTGATGATACTACTATCAATTAAATAATGTTTATGTATAACCCTTTTCAATTTTTCACCATGGGGGGCATATGTGTTTTACAAACATCTCTTGTTAAAACAAGTTATGTATACCCAAACCGATGTACCCGAATCCAAAGTTTAAAATTTAGAACCGACCCGACCTGAAAATCTTTGGAACTATGACAGCCCTACACAATAGGGATCAAAGATTAACAGGCTAATATATAGGAAAAAATCTTTAAATACGAGCCAATGTGAATCCGGTAAGCGATGTTGCCCATGGGCCTCTTGTTGTTCACCAAATCAAAATCTGACTTTTGCTAGCATTTTTTAGCTCACCTGAGCTGAAAGCTCAAGTGAGCTTTTCTGATCACCCGTATTCCGGCGCCCGTCCGTCTGTAAACTTTTCACATTTTCAACTTATTCTCAACAACCACTGGGCCAATTTCAACCAAAGTTGGCACAAAACATCCTTAGGTAAAGGGAATTCTAAATTGTTAAAATAAAGAGCCAGGCCACCTTCCAAGGGGAGATAATCAAGAAAAGGTAAAAATAGGGTAGGGTCATTAAAAAAATCTTCTTCTCAGAACCACTTGGCCAGAAAAGATGAAATTTATAGATAAGCTTTATTAGGTAGTGCAGAATCTAGATTGTTAAAATCATTGCCCCCGGGGATTGGATGGGGCCACAATAGGGGATCAAAGTTTTACATACAAATATATAGGAAAAATCTTTAAAAATCTTCTTCCCAAGAACCACTGAACCAGAAAAGCTGATATTTATATGAAAGCTTCCTGATATAGTACAGATTCTAAATTGTTAAAAATCATGGCCCCCGGGGATCGGATGGGGCCACAACAGAGGGTCAAAGTTTTTTGTTTCTTTTTTTCTTTTTGTTTTGTTTTGATATAGTGCATGTTTTGTTGTTGTTGTTGTTTTGGTTTTTTTTATATAGTGCAGATTCAAGTTTGTTAAAATCATGGACCCCGGGGATTGGATGCCCCCTCAAGGGGGACATCAAAGTTTTACATACAAATCTATAGGAAAAATCTTCTTCCCAGAACCACTAAGCCAGAAAAGCTGAGATTTATATGAAAGCTTTCTGATATAGTGCAGATTCAGGTTTGTTAAAATCATGGCCCCCGGGGGGGGGGGGGGGGGTAGGATGGGGCCACAATAGGGGATCAAAGTTTTACATACAAATATATAGGGAAAATCTTTAAAAATCTTCTCAAGAACCATTGGGCCAAAGAGGTTCACATTTACATGAAAGCTTTCTGACATAGTGTAGATTCAAGTTTTCAAAAACCATGGCCTCCAGGGGTAGGTTTGGGGCCATAATAGGGACTACGGTTTTACATGCAAATAGATATGGAAAATCTTCTGATATGGACCAAGGTGACTCAGGTGAGCGATGTGGCCCATGGGTCTCTTGTTTTTAGGTTTGGAGGTTGATGTCAAATGTAGACAATGTTCTTTAGTTAAAGACATTTAGATTTTAGGATTGTTGTGAAATCGGGAAGCAGTGTTCCAAAGAAGATTGTATACTTATATTACAAGGATTGTGAATTACGACTTCACTTCAACATGGAGACATTTTGTTTGTTATCAGCTTTTGTAGTTTATTTTAAGTGTTAGTTTGCTTTTCTATTTAGTTTTCATTTTTATGTAGAAATTCTATCGTTCTGAGGAAGGGAGAGGTCTAACCGAGAATTTGACAATTCACTGTTGTTCGTGTCGTTGGTCATTTTAGTGCTTTTTATATCCCTATTCATTTGACCTCGTATCTTCTATTAGATCTGACACTTGAATGTTGAGTGTAGTTGGTTTTCGTGCATTAGGTGAAGATGAAGGTAAATTACGCATGCAATCAACATTTCTAACGTTAGATTTAATATAATGCTCTCGGTTCAACAATTATCATCTCAGAATTTTCCAGATAGATACATTGCCACCCCATTTTTTATCACTGAGAAATTGTGATTGAAAAGGTCAAAGGTCAACTAGAATACATTGTTAAGATTCATGTATAACTAGTGATATGTATGTAGCACTGTATATTTGTAATGCAGTAAGTGGAACACTGTATATTTGTAATGCAGTAAGTATTACACTGTATATTTGTAATGCAGTAAGTGGTACACTGTATATTTGTAATGCAGTAAGTGGTACACTGTATATTTGTAATGCAGTAAGTGGTACACTGTATATTTGTAATGCAGTAAGTGGTACACTGTATATTTGTAATGCAGCAAGTGGTACACTGGCCCCAGGGGAATGTCACATGCTACAAAATAAAGCTTCTCACTATACAATTATTATACTACAGTAGTGTGGATGTGACTTGAATTAAACTCCTACATGACCAGTACGAATTGATACATAGTAATGGTTTTTTGTTATACATCAAAAAGAAAAAGCTACCGTCTGATCAAGTGAGCAATGTGACCCATAGGCCTATTGCCTTGAATATCAGGTCATGCAATGCGTGATAAATGTAATTAAATGAATTTCAATAATTGATCAATCATTAATTACATTGATCAATATATAATTGATGTTGTCTGTGGTAGGTTGGACCCATTTCTACAAGATTAAATGCTTAACCTCTGCCTCAGTTATAGACAAACTGTTACAAGATTGCTAGTGATAAGTTTTCTTTTGGAATAGTGATACTTAGATGACCGAGTGGGCATGTCAGTCTCTTGGCATGTGATTTAGGATTTGTGATTGATTACATTCTGTGTTTTTTATACCCTTAGACTATCCAGACAGTGAAGAAGAGGATACCAGGGAGAAATTTGACACTGATGACGAGGACGCCAGGGGAAAATCTGACACTGATGACAAGGACACCAGGGGAAAATCTGACTCTGATGACAAGGACACCAGGGGAAAATCTTACTCTGATGACAAGGACGCCAGGGGAAAATCTGACACTGATGACAAGGACGCCAGGGGAAAATCTGACACTGATGACAAGGACGCCAGGGGAAAATCTGACACTGATGACAAGGACGCCAGGGGGAAATCTGACTCTGATGACGAGGACGCCAAGGGAGAAGCTGATCCTAAAACATGTTGCCAGCGGTGAATCTTGGTGTAGATGTAAGAATTAATTTTCCCAGTGGTGTCACATAATCTTAAAGTTAAAAATGGCTTTGAAATTATATTAAAATTTTAATATGCAAACGTACAAAACATCATTTTCAAATTTCAGTGTGTTTTTACGCTTAAGGAAACGCTAATTTTGTGACTCCTGCATTCTTTAGAAAAGTGGTTTCTCGCAAGTTTACAGAAATTACTTAATGATTGTATTGTATGTTTTACAGGTGACATACGATTGCCATTACCATTCCTTTAGCCAATAAATCTGATCTACATTTCCTCATCTAGTGATGGTGGACACTGATTACATTTCCACACCTAGTGATGGTGGACGCTGATTACATTTCCTCATCTAGTGATGGTGGACGCTGATTACATTTCCTCATCTAGAGATGGTGGACATTAATTACATTTCCTCATCTAGTGATGGTGGACATTGATTACATTTCCTAATCTAGTGATGGTCGACATTGATTACATTTCTCAGTCAGTGATGGCAGACATACATTAAAGTTGATCATTGTAGCAAGTATTCATGATTTTGTGTTGATTATAACCTCCATGTGATTCATTGATCAAACCTTCATTTTCACACTTTATTTATTACATTTGTATGTATTGACTTGATGAGAGACATTTTTATGCCCCCCTTCAAAGAAGGGCATATTGGTTTGCACCTGTCGGTCGGTCGGTCGGTAGACCACATGTTGTCCGCTCAATATCTTGAGAACCATTCACTTGATCGTAATGATATTTCATATGTGGGTTCGTTATGAAAAGAAGAGGACCCCTATTGTGTTCTACTCTGGACATAAGAGTATACTGTCTGCTCTATATCTTGAGAATCCTTTGCTTGACAGACATCAAACTTGGTACACTGGTATATCTTTAGAAAAAGATTACCCCTATTGAATTGGTCAAAGGTAAAGGGTCAAACTGGACATTCGGATATACTGTCCGCTCAATATATTGAGAACCCTTTGCTTGACATAGATTAAACTTGGTACACTGGTACATCTTCAGGAATTGATGACCTCTATTGATTTTAGGTCACATGGTCAATCCACTCTTGGCATAGGAAGATATTGTCTGTTCAATATTTTGAATTAATGATACTACTATCAATTAAATGATGTGTGTATAACCCTTTTCAATTTTGCACCATGGGGGTGGGGGGGGGGGGGGCATATGTGTTTTACAAACATCTCTTGTCTATACAAGTTTTATGATTTTTTTGTAATAGAATTTTCAATCTTGTAAATATTTTAGATATTTTCTATCTGTATTATGCATGTCTGCTAATATAAAAAGAAACGATTGTGTACATAAAAAGACCCAAAATGTTGTCTTGTTTTAAATGTGTCTTGAATCCAGTTTGATCTGTGATTTGAATAATCTTAACATGCCAAGTATACCGTCTCAGCTTTACGTTATTTCTTATTTCATAACTTTATTATGTCATGAATGAAAGTTTGTCCTACCTTATTTTTCAAAAAGAGCTCGATAAGTGTTAAATTTGATCCAGATTATTGCTTAGGAAAAGGTGTGGCATCCGTCGAGCATAATGAAATTTATACTGTGTATTAAGAAAAGATGAAAAATGTATTTTGATATGAAATTTCTGAAAGGAAAACCCCCTGAATAATTTTTTCCATTCATTTTGGCAATTTGGTGCCAACTTTACGCTCAAGTCGTACCACACAAAGCAATTTTGGATCAAATTAAACGTAGGTTGGATTTGTTTATACATTCCTTATTTGAATGCCAGATTTTGGGACTCCTACTGAAATCATATATTTTCTGGGTCAGATGACTTTAGAAACTCTACCTACTTTTTTTAACAAAACCAATCTGTTTACCAAATTCGACACTGAGCAGTAAAGTATCAGATAGGGACTCAATTCTATTAATCGAGGGGTTCAGTTAATCCTTTTCAGAATTACCATATAGGGCTTATTTTTAAAAAGAATAAACATTCCCTTTTTTTTTACAAGAATTCATTTGTTCAGGTAGAGTAGGGTTTTTCAGCATAGAGTGAGTAAAACTAACGTAGAGTTGGGAAACGGTCCTTAGAGTTAGATTGTTCTAGACAGAGTCGAGGTTTACTTTGGTTCAGAGGACGTATTATGTTTTGGCGCTGTCCGTCCGTCCGGGATCATGTTTTCCGGACTTTTTTCCGTAACAGATGCATGCAATTTGAAATTTGGTCACAATATATCCCTCAAGAATTGTAAGAGTGAGGTTGCATTTCAGCTTGATTGCCCCATCGTTGACCTACTTTATGTCTATAAGTAGGTCAAACAGTTTACCGCACTTTTTTGGTTACGGATACAGATACATTGTCCTGGAATTTACACAACAGCTTCCTTCAGATAAATCCAAGTTCAGTTTGCATTTCTGCTGTATTGGTCTGTCCGTCTGCGACGCACATTAGGACTGATAGTAGATCAAATAGTTTTTCGGGCTTTTTTTTTCATTGGATACAGATATTGCCCTGAAATTTAGTCGGAGGCTTCCTCTTGGAGGAATACAAGTTCAGTTTGCATTTCAACTGGATTGGTCTACCCATGACTTACTTTTGGACTAAAGATAGGTCAAACAGTTTTCCGGACTTTTTATGCCCCGAAGATCGGGTGGCATATTGTTTTTGTCCTGTCTGTCATTCTGTAATTCTGTCTGAAACTTTAACTTTGCCAATAACTTTTGAACAGTATGTGATAGAGCTTTTATATTTCACAAGGAATTTGTGAAAAGACCTTTTTGTTGGTACTAAACCTTTTGACCTTGACATTTTACCTACTTTTTAAAAAAAAATCATTGGTCATAACTTCTAAATAGTAAATATTAAAGCTTTCATATTGTACACGAGCATTTCTTGTGAGAAGATCTTTCTACTGGTACCAAGATATTTGTCCTTGTGACCTTGGCCATCTTCGGAATTGGCCATTATCGGGGGCATTTGTGTTTCACAAACACATCTTGTTTTCATTATGGATACAGATATTGCCCTGAAATTTTGTCAGAGGTTTCCTCTTGGGGGAGTACAAGTTCAGTTTGCATTTCAGCGGCATTGGTCTATCCTTGACCTTTTTGGAAATTTGTTTAGGTCGAACAGTTTTCCGGGCTTTTTTTTTTTCATTACGATACAGATTTTGCCCTGATATTTAGTTAAAGGCTTCCTCTCAGAAGAATACAAGCTGAGTTTGCATTTTAGGTGGATTGGTCCATCCTTGACCTACTTTTGGACTAAAATAGGTCAGTTTTCCAGGCTTTTTTATTACGGATACAGATATTGCCCCGATATTTAGTCAAAGGCTCATTGGCCGACGAGCGTATATTGTACCGTTTGCGCTACTCTTCTTTTGTGTGTATGGGGGGGGGGGTGTTAAATTGTACATTCCCCCGAGATTATATTCATTCATTTTTTTTAATTTTCACGAAGAAATTTATTATTTGATATCAGCTACTCTTAAGCCATACTTATTTATGCTATAATAAATTTATAAACTTTACAGGTCTTTCATTTCAAACAAGGTGTTGGACACAATCTAGGAATAACAACTGAACCTGGATACAACAAGGAAACACTGTGTTCCATAGTTTCTGTAGTATGATAAGTCTTCTGATCCCAAGTACTACCTGTAGCGAGTTCTTTTTCTGTAGTATGATAAGTCTTCTGATCCCAAGTACTACCTGTAGCGAGTTCTTTTTAAAACGCAATATAATTTGTAATTTGGGAGAAGCTAGACTTATTTCAATCTCGGCATACACAAAAGTTTCCTGTTACTTCTTTGGTGCATGGACCAGGATTTACGCTACATTTTGCTTCCCATTACATTCACAAAACAAAGAAAGCATGATAAAGTTTAAAGTATTTTGATTCTTTAATGGCCAATTCAAACATATATTCCCAGTTATATACATTATAGATGACACTAATGAAATTCATTCAAAATATCGTGTGACTAATTCAAATGACACAGAATGTTAATATACATGTATATATGGTTTAATATAAATCAATTTTATTTCCATTGCAGTGTACGTTTCTCTTTTCACTGATTGATGTTCACTGCTTGAAATATTTCTGGAAATATGAATCAAAGTTTCCCTTTAAACAAACATCTGAATTTGACAGTAGCACATTGCTATTGTACGAGTACCGCACACATCAAATGAGAGCTTTCCTTAAACAGTTTAGAACATGATACTGATCAAAACAATGATATTCAACTCATAAAACTAATTAAACAACAACAACTATTGTAAACACCAACTATTAGTATTTTTGTTTTAAAAATATCAAAATCCTTAAAATCTTTAAAAAGATTGAATAGAAATCAAAGAAAATATTTACAAGGAGCAAATTTTCCTACAAATCACTTTATAATAAGATATTCTCACTTCCCCTGATACTTATACAGTGTCCTTTTTATTCAGAGTTATTTCCCTTTGTGTCATTAAAATCGAAGATGATTTTGTCACTTGGGTATTCTGAAACAGAGTATTAAGAGATGCAACCTTTCTTCAATAGATTGATAAGTGGACGAGTCTTCCGTAGACTGGTTTAATCATCACAGCATTAACAGACTAGTGTTTCATAGTAAAATCAACGATAAACATCAGCACAGAACAAAACTCACACACACAATATGTTCACCACTATTGCAACACAACTTTTTACATATTTGTGAAACATACATTTAGTAATATTATTTCTAATATCATAAAATATTGCTATATTGTTTGCATAATGGTGACCGTTTATGGATTACGTTGAAAACAATATGGGGCAAATGGTAAATCAACTAAAGTAGAAACATTCTTCTCAAACATGAGGATTTTGGTGAATAAAACAGATTTCTGAGAGTAAAATTAATGTGATAGAATGATTTTTTCCCATGTCAACATTCTTCACACTTGATTCAGTTACTGCTGTCTTTACACATGTCATGATTTTCAAAGTTTCAAAAATTGTCACAAAAGTTTGCGTGAAACAAAATTCTTTTGTTTGATTTTTCATTGATTGCCGTAAAATAAAGGATTTTGTAAATGCTGCTCTTGGAGGTCAAGGTGACAGTGACATCACGTAAATGCTGAGGTGATTATATTTAATGTTTTATCTCCGTGGTAACGACCTTGACTTTGGTGTACCTACAAAAACAGAGTTCAAAGATCAACAGAAGTATCAGCAAATCATTAAGCACAATCTAGTTTTATTTGATACAATCTGCACTCCTATAAGCAATTGATTTACATATAAAGGAGCAATAATATATTGTGTTGAATGATTGAATAGTTTAAATAACAATATATAAAGAGACAGCTCATTTCTATACCAGTGAATGACATTCATAGTAACAGTGAACACCATAACCTTCTTAACATGGGGACATAAGTTATTTATTCAATAGATATCTTAAAATATAATTCCATTACAAGGACATTAAAGTTTATAGGCTGAAAACTGAATATATAGCACAGCAAAATCCCACACCATACTGAAATCACTGTAAACAGAACCCTGGACGGTAAAGCACCTGTATATAAAAGTATAAACATTTTCTTCAATTAACAGCGACTTCTAACAATGACTTCGAGGGAGAGAAAAAATGACATCCCCGCTTTAAATGTTTTGTCATTGACGTGACATCACGAATGTGGGAGGAACAAGTAAACAAGACACCCATGGGCCACATCGCTCACCTGAGTCACCTTGGTACATATCTAAAGATTTTCCAGATGAAATGTGAAGATAACGAACGGTGATCAATCTAATATATTCGCATGTAAAACTTTAATCCCTATTGTGGACCAAACCTACCTCCGAGGGCCATAATTTTTACAAACTTGAATCTGCACTATGTCAGAAAGCTTTCATGTAAATTTGTACATTCCTAGTCTAGTGGTTCGTGAGAAGAAGATATTTAATATTTTACCGTTGTATTTGTATGTAAAACTTTGATCTCCTATTGTGGCCTCATCCTACCCAAGGGAGCCATATAAATTTCAGCTCTTATGGCCTTGCGGTTCTTGAAAAGATTTTTGAATGACCCCACCATATTCTTGCATTTTTGTGATTATCTTCCCTTTGAAGGGGGCATTGCCCTTCATTTGAACAAACTTGAAAGCCCTTCAACCAAGATGCTTTTTGCTAAGTTTTGGTTGGAATTGGTCCAGTGGTTCTGGAGAAGTCGAAAAGTAAAAAGGTTACAGAGAAAACGGTCACGAGCTTTCACCTCAGGTGAGCGAAAAGGGTGAAGGCAACGAACACAGATTAATCTTATTACTTTAAGAAAGAACACAAAATTACAAATAGGGGAAACATATTGGATTCATAGACATACCAGAATAAATATTGCATATCATGAATACATAAGTTTTTTTTTTTTATAATTTTTTATTTTTGTACACATACCGGTATATCAGATATACAATAACATTTATATCCAGAAAAGAAGGGGAAAAAAAACAAAGCATATGAGCTGAAGGTATGTGTGGTTTGAGAAAGAAAGAAGAAGA
Source organism: Ostrea edulis (assembly GCF_947568905.1). Classification (NCBI taxonomy): domain Eukaryota; kingdom Metazoa; phylum Mollusca; class Bivalvia; order Ostreida; family Ostreidae; genus Ostrea; species Ostrea edulis. The sequence goes on along the minus strand of NC_079173.1, from coordinate 45,215,240 downwards.
GGAAGAGAGAGAAGTTAAGAAAACAGAAGGTTCCATCGATTCCATTGGGCATCAAACTTTTCCTTTTTACCATTTTTATACGAAATAAATTTTTGAGTTTCATAAAAAAAATTCATTTGTGAAATTGCAGCACGCACACTCAAGGACTTCTCAGTGCATCTTGCTGTGTACACATAGTATTTAAGCCATAAGACAATAGTGTTTTGTATCAGACTATTATTTTCAATAAAACCAGGAATGAAAGATTTTTTTGTAATAGCTATCTGTAAATCAGTCTTATCTTCTAAAAAAAAAGCTCAAATTCTGCTAGGAATAATTGTAAAAAATCACATTCCCACAGAATATGTTCTATTGTTTCCTCTTCAGAATGACAATGATTGCAGTACTTTGAGTCAATTTTTTTGATTTTGAATAAAAAAGAGTTTGTAGCTAAGATTCGGTTTATAATTCTGTATTGAAACCATTGTATTTTGCTATCTTTTGTCACTCTGAAGGGTATTTTATGAATTATTTTCCATTCTTTAGTGTCAACTTCCAAAAGCTCACTCCATTTTGTTTTGCCTGATGTGATTGAGGTATTTTGATTTATAATTTCATAAAAAAGTTTTGATTTGTTGCATTTCAACACTGTATATATATTTGACATAATCAATGGATTTGTGAGCTTTTTGATAGTTTTGTCACATCCACAATTTTTCACCCAAGCCTTAACAGCATGAATAATGCTATTATATTCTAAAAAATTAATCTTTGTATTTGGATAAGTATTGCAAAATGATTCAAAACCAAGAAATGAACCATCTTCACTGATTATATCATTAAGTTGTCTGATGCCGCTGTCAAACATTTGTTTATTATAAAATGGTTTTCCACCAATATGAATATTTGGGTTATAAAATAGAGGTGCATCGGCAGCAACATCAGACTCTTTACTAAGGTTATGCAATGTAAGCCATGATTTAAATACATCTATCCAAAATTTATTTTTCAATGTTTTCAAGAATATTGTAATGTATTCAATTCCACAGTTCACTAATTTGCTTAAGTCCAACTTTGGAATAAAATGTTCCATCCCTCTATTTGAAAATATGAGATATCTTATCCAAAACAACTTCATAGATGCTATGAATGCCATTAGATTTACCATTCTTAAACCCCCATCTTCATATTTTTTAACAATGACCTCCTTTTTGACCCTATGTATTTTATTATTCCATATAAACAAGAAAAATATCTTTTCTAATTCCTTAAGGTAGAGTTCAGAAGGATTTGGGATTGACATTAAAATATGGTTTAATAATGACAAAACCAATGTCTTAATAACTGTAATTTTCCCTATGGGAGTTAAAAACCTTTTCTCCCATTGTTTGATTATAGATTTGATCTGCACTAATTTTGGTTCATAGTTTAATTGTGGTATCTTATCTAATTCCATGTCAAAATGTATTCCTAACAAAGTAAATCTGGTGGTACCCCACCTAAGCCTGTAATTTGGCAGCAAAGTTTCATTACTATATTTTTTGGAACCTAACCATATTACATGAGTTTTTTCATAATTGATATGTAGTCCAGATATTTCTGAAAAATAATCTAAAGTTTTAAAAGTTTCTGCGAGAGATTCTTCACTGCCATCAAGGATAAGTGAGGTATCATCAGCTAATTGTGAGATCTTTTTTTCTACATTATTTACAGTAATGCCTTTGATATTCTTATTCATTCTAATTTGGATTGCTAATATTTCCGCACATATCAAAAATATGTATGGTGATAATGGATCCCCTTGTCTGCAACCTCTCTGAATAATGATTCTATCAGAGAGATTACCACCTTGATTGATTGCAGATGTAATGTCTGTATTAAAAATCGATACCCAATTCCTAATTGAAGGGCCAAAATTAAACAGTTTTAGCGCTTTTTGTATAAATGTCCATGAAAGAGTATCAAAGGCTTTTTCAAAATCAATAAGTAGTAATAATCCAGGTATATTTTCTTCTTCAGTATAGTGCATTATATCATAAATAAGCCTTGTGTTTTCTCCAATATATCTGTTGGGGATGAAACCTGTTTGATCTTGATTAATTATTTCTTCTAAGTATCTTTTTATTCTATTCGCAATACAGCCCGATGCAATTTTATACACAGTATTCAACAAAGTAATTGGTCTCCAATTCTTCAAATATTGTCTCGGCTTGTCACCTTTTGGTAACAATGTAATAATACCATGTCTTTGTGTAATAGAAAGACAGTTATTTTTGCACCCATAATTAATAGACCTAATTACAAAAAGACCAATATACTTCCAAAACATTTTGAAGAATTCCGCAGAAAAACCATCAGATCCTGGGGATTTGTTTGATTTCATTTTGTAAAGGGTATTGGAGGCTTCCTCAATAGTAATGTTACCTTCTAGTGATTCAGATTCTTTATTTGAAAGTTTTGGAACATCTTCAATACCAAGATCATTGTGAAAGTCTATTGTGTTTAAATTGCTTTTCTTGTATAATTGTTCATATAATGTTTTTGTTTCCCTTGATATTTCTGATTGTTTATAAATTACTGTCCCATCATTACACTCTAATCTTGGTATGATTTTGCTAGTGAAATTTCTAGATTCTAACGTACAAAAATAATGTGATGGTTTTTCTCCTTCTTCAATCCATCTAGCTCTACTTCTTACATAAATACCATGCAACTTATCTTTTCTAATGTTTTCTAATTCTTGCTTTTTACTACACAGTTCATTGATATTGCTGTCACAAACATTTTCTTCTAGTAATTTGATATTTTCTTTTAATTCTTTTTCCTCTCTTTCTTTCTTCTTTTTGATATATGATGCATAAGAGATAGTTTTACCTCTTATTTCTAAAAGTAATGTTTCTAAAAAAAAAGTTGATCGTTAATAGAGAAGGAAATGTCTGCATCAGATATATCATGTATGTTATCAAAATTGTATACAGGGATTGCATACTGTTTCTTTACCTTTATAATAATATCTTTGATACAATCTAAATAATTTTCATCATAGAGTAAAGAGTTATTAAACTTCCATAACCCTCTACCTTTCTTAAAGTCATTAAAAGATATCTTCAAGGATATCATTGAGTGATCTTACCTATAACTAGGTTCTATAGTACACATTTCTAGCCCAGACAAAAGAGTCTCGGATATTAAAAAGAAATCTAACCTACTTTGTTTCAATGGAGTTTTTCTTCTCCATGAGTATCTACGAATATTTTCATGTAACTGTCTAAATGGGTCTATGTAAGAATTACTTTCCATAATTTCTAAAACTTTATCTCTTGCTTTTGAATTATTAATATATTTGTAGTTATAATAATCCAAGTCTGGGCTTAGAACCAGATTAAAATCACCACACCAAATAATATTACTGCATTGCATATCATCAATGTGATTTTGTATATTTTCAAAAAATAGTGGTGTATCATTATTAGGACCATAAATAGTACAAATTAATACTTCATGACCTTCTATACATGCTTTAAGTATAAAATAATTTCCATCAATGTCACCTTTTTCTATCATAGGTTTAAAGTCAAAATTATTATTGATTAGAATTGCAATTCCCCTGGAGTTTGTAGAATATGAACTGAAGAAGCACTGGTATCCCCACAAGTTCCTTATTTCATCTTCAGTATCATGTGAAAAATGTGTATCTTGCAAACAATAAATATTACACTCTAAAGCTCTTAGGTAGTTAAATACGTCCTTGCGTTTCGCAATATCACCTAAACCTTGGCAATTTACTGAAATAATTCTAACCATTCAGATTACAAAAGGGAAAAAATAAATAAACTTACTGAGACTAAAGTGATACCCACTGGAACCCATGGAACCATGTTGAAGTTTGTTGACAGAGAAATGGGGATAGAGATAGAAAAGAGAAAGAAGTAGAAATACATATATGTATAATACAGTTAAATTAAGATTATCAGTTGTCAATAAAAACAAAATCTAACTGAAAAATCAAGCTGTGAGAGGTGAGAGTCACTTTGTTTGGATGGCAGATGTCCAAAATCATTTTTCGATATGACACCGGAAGTACAATAAATCAACACTAAAGTCTAAATCGATAGCGGATGGAATTTTTATTCCCGGATTTTTTTCACTTTGAAGTCAATACATAGGTTTTGATTAATTACAACTTCCTCTTTTTATAATTTGCTCTGAAAAATCATGCATGTTTCTTTTCCATGAAAATAAATCATAAGTAATTTCTCTTTACGAAAGAGGTGTAGCTGTGATTTGAATGATATGATTTTTTAAATTTATGGAACACACTACATGTTAAAGGATCTACACACAATGTTGACAAGCTCCAAATTAACACAGATTACTATGAACGTCACAGAGAAAGGAACAAAACGTCCACCAGATTCTGACTACTAAGCTTACATGTTAATCACAAAATATTTTCTAATTGCTCTTCATCTGTGGTGAAAGAGAACAAAATGTGATTGGTGCACATGTACTTAGTATTATGACTGTACAAAAATACTGCATTATGAATGTGTTGGTACATACGTAGATATGAAAATGTAAATTTGAATATGCATGTAAGTATTAATTATGATTGATTGAATATTGTTTAACATCCTTCTCGAGAATATTTGACTCATATGGAGACGTCACCACTGCCGGTGAAGGGCTGCAAAATTTAGACCTATTTTCAACGCTTATGGTCATTGAGCAGGGAGGGATTTTTATCGTGCCACACCTGCTGTGACACGGGACCTCGGTTTTTGCGGTCTCATCCGAAGGACCGCCCCATTTAGTCACCTCTTACGACAAGCAAGGAGGTACGGAGGACCTATTCTAACCTGGATCCCCACAGGATGTAAGTAATTATGCTGCACATTTAACCTGGAAGAGTTTATGTCATAATGAATATGTATGTCATCATTAATGTGGATGATTTACACTGCATATTTGTATCATGCGAGTCATGTTATCAGGAACATTTAGTGAGTATCGCTATTCATGTAAACCTGAATTGTTAGAAACAGTGTTGTCAAATCTAATGATGTTTAGGACACTGTGAAGGGTAGACAAGTCTAGAGATGTTTATGTGATGATGTTCAGTATACTGTGAAGGGTAGACAAGTATATATATGTTTATGTGATGATGTTTAGTATATTGTGAAGGGTAGACAAGTATAGACATGTTTATGTGATGATGTTTAGTACACTGTGAAGGGTAGACAAGTCTAGACATGTTGTATGTGATGATGTTTAGTACACTGTGAAGGGTAGACAAGTCTAGACATGTTTATGTGATGATGTTTAGTGCACTGTCAAGGGTAGACAAGTCTAGACATGTTTATGTGATGATGTTTAGTACACTGTCAAGGGTAGACAAGTTTAGAGATATTTATGTGATGATGTTTAGTACACTGTGAAGAGTAGACAAGTCTAGATATATTGATGTGATGATGTTTAGTACACTGTGAAGGGTAGACAAATTTAGACATGTTTGTGTGATGATGTTTAGTACACTGTGAAGGGTAGACAAGTCTAGACATGTTTATGTGATGATGTTTAGTACACTGTGAAGGGTAGACAAGTCTAGACATGTTTATGTGATGATGTTTAGTACACTGTGAAGGGTAGACAAGTATAGACATGTTTATGTGATGATGTTTAGTACACTGTGAAGGGTAGACAAGTCTAGACATGTTTATGTGATGATGTTTAGTACACTGTGAAGGGTAGACAAGTATAGACATGTTTATGTGATGATGTTTAGTACACTGTGAAGGGTAGACAAGTCTAGACATGTTTATGTGATGATGTTTAGTACACTGTGAAGGGTAGAAAAGTATAGACATGTTTATGTGATGATGTTTAGTACACTGTGAAGGGTAGACAAGTCTAGACATGTTTATGTGATGATGTTTAGTACACTGTGAAGGGTAGACAAGTATAGATATGTTTATGTGATGATGTTTAGTACACTGTGAAGGGTAGACAAGTCTATAGATGTTTATGTGATGATGTTTAGTACACTGTGAAGGGTAGAAAAGTATAGACATGTTTATGTGATGATGTTTAGTACACTGTGAAGGGTAGACAAGTCTATATATGTTTATGTGATGATGATGTTTAGTACACTGTGAAGGGTAGACAAGTCTAGACATGTTTATGTGATGATGATGTTTAGTACACTGTGAAGGGTAGGGAATGTCTAGACATGTTGTATGTAATGCTCCACGAGTCCTGGTTATGTGTGATGTATGTGTCCTGGTTATGTGTGATGTATGTGTCCTGGTTATGTGTGGTGTATGTGTCCTGGTTATGTGTGATGTATTTGTCCTGGTTATGTGTGATGTATGTGTCCTGGTTATGTATGTGTCTGTGTCCTGGTTATGTGTGATGTATGTGTCCTGGTTATGTGTGATGTATATGTCCTGGTTATGCGTGATGTATATGACCTGGTTATGTGTGATGTATGTGTATGTGAATAATAGTGTGCTCTCTGTCAGCTAGAAAATCACAATATTTTATAATAGTGTCTGTATGACTGACCCATATATAGTTTTCATCTAGGTCAGAATAGTATGTCACGTGCTTCATCTTCACTATTTAAGGGATGTGCTCAATTTTCAATTCACGTTTTCGTCTATATAGCTATTGCACATACTTAAGAAATTAATTGAGTTTTAACTTTAATGTCTGCTGACAAGAAGCGCAGCAATTCATCATTTCTTTAAGAACAATATTTGTTATGTTTACATTTTACTTTTATTTCCGCATTGATCAAAACTAAACACAAAATCTGCCAATGTAATGCAGGACATTTAATATCGGCCAATTTTGTCACTGTTAATTACTTATGCTAAGCATGAGCTTTCTGTTAACTGATTTTCTGAAAAAATCTATTTTGCTATATTATTTGCATGATTATTTAAATACGAGTCAAATGAAGTTTGCCTGTAAGGAGATTTGAATCCGGATCTTCACTCACCAGAATCCATTCCACTGAGACGCTGTTGTAGATTTTCTAATCGACTGATGTAGTCATCATGTAATGATGAAGGTTCCGTGGTTCTCACACGACGGACGGACGACGATGAGGAGACAGGATTTGATTGAGAGGAGGAGGCTAAAAATGTTCTACAATTGTCACAAATATATTTGAATTAAATTAATTTCAACATCATTAAAGTTGATCAAGGAAGCTAGCTCCTTAGGTTTTGTATACAACATACAAGATATGCTACACACTAATAAAGAACTACTTGTAGAGGAGATTTTAAAACTTCCTACATTTTATTTTACCCCTGAGATATCTAATTATTATAAAGACACACCGTCTAGGGACGTTTGTCAATAATACCGTTCTTAGCGAGGATTCAATTTTGGCATTATTACTGACAATGTTGAATCACTCAAATTAAATATTGCTAATATTTATTACATATCAGAGATGTGTTTTTATTGGAATGATAAAGCTGCTAAAATTAGCTCTCGCTAAATATATACACATGGGATGCTTACTCCTCCTAGGCACCTGATCCCACCTCTGGTGTGTCCAGGGGTCCGTGTTTGCCCAACTATCTAATTTGTATTGCTTGTAGGAGTTATGAGATTGATCACTGTTCGTTATCTTCACCTTGCACATGCTTTATGAATTTGTACTATGTCAGAAAACTTTTATGTAAATGTCAACTTCCTTGGCCCAATGGTTCTTGAGAAGATTTTCCCTGTATATAGCTTTCATGTAAATCTTAGCTCTTCTGGCTCAGTGGTTCTTGAGAAGATTTTCCCTATATCATTCTATGTAAAACTTTGATCCCCTTTGGTGGCCCCTACCTACCTCTGGGGGGCATGATTTGAACAAACTTGAATCAGCACTATGTCAGGAAGCTTTCATGTAAATGTCAGCTCCTCTGGCCCGGTGGTTCTTAAGAAAAAGATTTTTAAATGACTTCACCCTAATTTTGCATTTTTGTGATTATTTCCCCTTAGAAGAGGGCATGGTCCGTCATTTGAACAAACTTGAAAGCCCTTCGCCCAAAGATGCTATTGGCCAGGTTTGGTTGAAATTGACCCAGTGGTTCTGGAGAAGATGAAAATGTGAAAAGTTTTTGCCGAAGACGACAGACAACGGACATATTTTGATAAGAAAAGCTCACTTCCGCAAAAAATGCGATATCTAGATATGAGATTGCGATATCTAGATTTGAGATTGTGATATCTAGATTTGAGATATCGAAATAAAGACCACTTACCGTCTTGCACCTGAATGTTCCCCTGAGGGTTGTGGTTTGCTGCTTTAATCTCTAGTGGGAGGAGTGGTATGAACTGAGAAGTTTCCATTGGCATAGTAACTCTCAGAAACCCCACCCAATGACTGATAGAGTGAAATTCCATTGGTTATCCCACTCCCATTGACATGGTAACCACTTGAAGTGCCCCCTAGTGGGTGATTAGGAGTAGCTCCATTAATGATGCCTCTTTGGCTGACACTGGAAGACAGATAGGGCTGGGTATATGGCGATGATTGTGTGTTGAGATGGAGGGGCGATGGTGTGTGACTGCCGAGAGGTCCGAAGCCACTCAAACGTGACGGGGTGTTGATGCGGGGTGATGAGTAACTGTTAGAATCTGGTGTGTATCCTGTAAATAAAAGCAACATGTGGATGTTACCACACTGAAAGTGGAGTTTTGTGTCATACCTCGGTCGAGATTTGTGAGTTATTTCCTTTCTCTTCCATGTTATGATAGAATTGCACACAAGTTCATTTACTAATTTAAAAAAAAATATTTCTTTCATGAGGTGAATATATTGAAACACATAAATTCATTATAAGGAAATAACAATCTTCCATTGAACTTCATTCTTTATATGGGATCTGGTGCCTAAGAGGAGTAAGCATATTCTATCAAAATTAAATTCTTTATATAAAACATGGCTGACAAAGGGATATAACTCCAAGAAAACCATTCATTGTGCAAATTTGAAAAAAAACAACAAAAAAACAACAACAACATTGGATATTCATGTAATTTTTTTCCGAGATGAAAACATGCAAATAACAAACAGTGATCAAGCCAAGAATCCTATGAAGAGCATGGAATTTTTAGCAAGATTAACACAGACCCCTGGATATAGCAGAGGTAAAATCAGGTTCCTAGGAAGAGTAAGCGTCCCCTATCAACCGGTCAGATCCACCATGAGCCCTGTATCTTGATCAGGTAAATGGAGTAATTCATAGTCAAAACTAGCATGTGAAGAATAACCAAACAATTGATGTAAAAAATGTCAGAGAGCATTCAGCCTGATGACAAAAGAGTACAACATGTTTGTGTTCGTTCACCTTGCTATAGGTCGACCGTCCCTCCCATCACTGGGGAACCCACTCTCGTGGTCCTCTTCCATTTTCTCACCAGATAACGCATCCTGTTGACAACAAAATAAAAATTAAATAGATCCCCAAAAGATGTAAAGTATAAGCAATGCTGAAATTCTGGAAGTAAAAAGTCAGAGACAAATGTAACTACGTATGACAGAGGGATGACAACGCTAACTTCGACACCGCCACCACGACCCTGACGGCGCTCCGGAACACGGTGAAAGGTCTACGGTATCTGACGGTCTTGCGGAGATCTTCCGGTGATGGATGAACGCCCATCCTGGCGATGAGTGCCAGTGTCGTCTGCTCACAGTCTTGAAATTCCCCAGTAACAACAGGAGGTACTTCTTCTGGTAGACCAGAGCCTTACGATAGCTGTCCGCTCTCAGATATTTTCCATACAGACGCTGGATCTAAAAATAGAAGTAAACACTGGGATCTAAAAACAGGATTCAGAGTTGAAAATTCCCAATGTTCTTTGTGAAAACTATAACGAAGAAAGCTCGTCCTAACATGATTGATGCCTCCTGCATGTTGTATAAAACAATCCTGGTCCTAACATGACTAATGTCCCCTGCACGTTGTACAAAACAAAGCTTCTTATAACATTATAACCCTTAGTGTTGTACAAAACAAGTCCATGGAAACCAAATAGAATCAGAGCTGTCCAACATCGACTACCGCCTCTGAGTAACAAAGAGATGTCCTTAGGACACCGATACCCCCCGTGTCTTACCCTGACCCTGTGTAACAAATATAACTGTCCAAGGACACTGATACCCCCCCGCATGTCTTACCCTGACCCTGTGTAACAAATAGAGCTGTCCAAAAAACACCGATACCCCCATGTCTTACCCTGTCTCCGTGTAACAAATAGAACTGTCCAAAGACACCGATACCCCCATGTCTTACCCTGACCCTGTGTAACAAATAGAAATGTCCAAAGACACCGACACCCCCATGTCTTACCCTGACCCTGTGTAACAAATAGAACTGTCCAAAGACACCGATACCCCCATGTCTTACCCTGACCCTGTGTAACAAATAGAAGTGTCCAAAGACACCGACACCTCCATGTCTTACCCTGACCCTGTGTAACAAATAGAACTGTCCAAAGACACCGATACCCCCATGTTTTACCCTGACTCTGTGTAACAAATAGAAGTGTCCAAAGACACCGACACCCCCATGTCTTACCCTGACCCTGTGTAACAAATAGAACTGTCCAAGGACACTGATACCCTCATGTCTTACCCTGACCCTGTGTAACAATTAGAGCTGTCCAAAGATACCGATACCCCCCATGTCTTACCCTGACCCTGTGTAACAAATATAGCTGTTCAAGGACATTGATACCCCCATGTCTTACCCTGTCTCCGTGTAACAAATAGAACTGTCCATGGACACAGATACACCCCATGTCTTACCCTGCCTCCGTGTACCAAATAGAACTTTCCAAGGACATTGATACCCCCATGTCTTACCCTGTCTCCGTGTAACAAATAGAACTGTCCATGGACACAGATACACCCCATGTCTTACCCTGCCTTCGTGTAACAAATAGAACTGTCCATGGACACCGATACCCCCCCCCCCCATGTCTTACCCTGACCCTGTGTAACAAATAGAGCTGTCCAAAAACACCGATACCCCCATGTCTTACCCTGTCTCCGTGTAACAAATAGAACTGTCCAAAGACACCGATACCCCCATGTCTTACCCTGACCCTGTGTAACAAATAGAACTGTCCAAAGACACCGATACCCCCCCCCCCCCCCATGTCTTACCCTGACCCTGTGTAACAAATAGAACTGTCCAAAGACACCGATATCCCCATGTCTTACCCTGACCCTGTGTAACAAATAGAACTGTCCAAAGACACCGATACCCCCATGTCTTACCCTGACCCTGTGTAACAAATAGAGCTGTCCAAGGACACTGATACCCCCCATGTCTTACCCTGACCCTGTGTAACAAATAGAGCTGTCCAAAAACACCGATACCCCCATGTCTTACCCTGTCTCCGTGTAACAAATAGAACTGTCCAAAGACACCGATACCCTTATGTCTTACCCTGACCCGGTGTAACAAATAGAACTTTCCAAATACACCAATACCTCCCATGTGTTACCCTGACCCTGTGTAACAAATAGAGCTGTCCAAGGACACTGATACCCCCATGTCTTACCCTGACCTTGTGTAACAATTAGAGCTGTCCAAAGATACCGATACCCCCCATATCTTACCCTGACCCTGTGTAACAAATATAGCTGTCCAAGGACATTGATACCCCCATGTCTTACCCTGTCTCCGTGTAACAAATAGAACTGTCCATTGACACAGATACACCCATGTCTTACCCTGTCTCCGTGTAACAAATAGAACTGTCCATGGACACCGATACACCCATGTCTTACCCTGACCCTGTGTAACAAATAGAACTGTCCAAGGACACCGATACCCCCATGTCTTACCCTGACCCTGTGTAAGAAATAGAACTGTCCAAAGACACCGATACCCCCATGTCTTACCCTGACCCTGTGTAGCAAATAGAACTGTTCATGGACACTGATACCCCCCATGTCTTACTCTGACCCTGTGTAACAAATAAAACTGTCCAAAGACACCGATACCCCCATGTCTTACCCTGACCCTGTGTAACAAATAGAACTGTCCAAAGACACCGATACCCCCCCCCATGTCTTACCCTGACCCTGTGTAACAAATAGAACTGTCCAAAGACACCGATATCCCCATGTCTTACCCTGACCCTGTGTAACAAATAGAACTGTCCAAAGACACCGATACCCCCATGTCTTACCCTGACCCTGTGTAACAAATAGAGCTGTCCAAGGACACTGATACCCCCCATGTCTTACCCTGACCCTGTGTAACAAATAGAGCTGTCCAAAAACACCGATACCCCCATGTCTTACCCTGTCTCCGTGTAACAAATAGAACTGTCCAAAGACACCGATACCCTTATGTCTTTCCCTGACCCGGTGTAACAAATAGAACTGTCCAAAGACACCGATACCCCCCCCCCCTCACCATGTCGTACCCTGACCCGGTGTAACAAATAGAACTTTCCAAATACACCAATACCTCCCATGTGTTACCCTGACCCTGTGTAACAAATAGAGCTGTCCAAGGACACTGATACCCCCATGTCTTACCCTGACCTTGTGTAACAAATAGAGGTGTCCAAAGATACCGATACCCCCCATATCTTACCCTGACCCTGTGTAACAAATATAGCTGTCCAAGGACATTGATACCCCCCATGTCTTACCCTGTCTCCGTGTAACAAATAGAACTGTCCATTGACACAGATACACCCATGTCTTACCCTGTCTCCGTGTAACAAATAGAACTGTCCATGGACACCGATACCCCCATGTCTTACCCTGACCCTGTGTAACAAATAGAACTGTCCAAGGACACCGATACCTCCATGTCTTACCCTGACCCTGTGTAACAAATAGAACTGTCCAAAGACACCGATACCCCCATGTCTTACCCTGACCCTGTGTAGCAAATAGAACTGTTCATGGACACTGATACCCCCCATGTCTTACTCTGACCCTGTGTAACAAATAAAACTGTCCACAGACACCGATACCCCCATGTCTTACCCTGTCTTTGTCTGCGTCTGTGCCATGTCCACTGCCAACAGCTCGACGCTCCCTTTCCAGTCTGAGATTTGTCCGACATTTGTCCAGTTCCTGTTCCATCTGATTGAGGGTGAGTTGCAGAGAGAGCCGTTCTTTGGCCCATGTTGCACGGGCTTCCAGATGTCGGTTTTCCTGATCTGTCAGATTCTCTGTCAGATCGTGTCCATTCTACAGAAAATAGCAGTTTAGAGCTTTCTAACACATTCTTACATCCGTCTCGCTTTATCGATAAAACTGGATTTCACCATCAGTTGATATTTGCTTGCTGTTTTCTGCCCTATTGGAGAATTTTTCACAAAAGTAGAAACGTGATCAAATTTAGGGCTATAACAGATGATTCCTACACCCTATGAAACTGTGACCTTGAGTTTTACATTCTGATACAAACGACCTGTGACCTCCGGATTTAACATTCTACACAAACGACCTGTGACCTCCGGATTTAACATTCTGATACAAACGACCTGTGACCTCCGGATTTAACATTCTATACAAACGACCTGTGACCTCCGGATTTTACATTCTGATACAAACGACAGGTGACCTCCGGATTTAACATTCTACACAAACGACCTGTGACCTCCGGATTTAACATTCTATACAAACGACCCGTGACCTCCGGATTTAACATTCTACACAAACGACCTGTGACCTCCGGATTTAACATTCTACACAAACGACCTGTGATCTCTGGATTTGACATTCTATACAAACGACCTGTGACCTCCGGATTTAACATTCTACACAAACGACCGGTGACATCTGGATTTAACATTCTACACAAATGACCTGTGACCTCTGAATTTTACATTCTACACAAACGACCAGTGACCTCCAGATTTAACATTCTATACAAATGACCTGTGACCTCTGGATTTAACATTCTATTAAAATGACCCAAGACTTACACTTTTAATGATAGTTTCTGTTTCTGGCCCATTGATTATTTCAGTCAATATTTAATTATATTTTCTGTAATTGTATCTGATGTATATAGCATTCTTTCCAGTCAATAGTCTGTGATATTTTCTAAGGCTGACCCATTGATTCTTCCAGTCAATATTCTGTGATATTTTCTAAGGCTGACCCATTGATTATTTCCAGTCAATATTCTGTGATAAGTCAATATTTAATGTTATCATACCTCAGAATGTTTTGCTATATGAATGTTTGGTGAATAAATTTGCTATTTCTTCTGGATAACGCTAGCTGTGGAATAGTTTCTGAACTATCTGCCCTAGGGAATAGTCTCGAAACTATTTACTGGATGCTATAGTTTCCCGCGTTTTCTTTTCTGTGACGTTAAAGTCTGCTAACTCTAATTAGTTTACTTCACTTTGGTATGTCTGGCACAAATAAAGTTTACTTTGGTATACAGGGGTCGAAATTAACTTTTTCTACCACAGGCGAATTTTAGCCTGTGGGTAAAAAAATCCACAGGCTAAAATGAAAACCTACAAGCTAAAATAAAAATAATGAAGCAGTGCACTGTTTTCATGTTTTTTTTTAAATCAATGGTTTTCCCCATCATTACTGAGCCTAGTGGGTCAACAGGCATCGTTTGGACAAGACACTAAGTTACGTAAGTAATATGGTGCAATGATCAGGTCTCTTGATTATCGCACCTCTAATCCACAACCTATTTACCGCAGGTCTAGATCCAATCTTTCAATTTCAGGCCACATCAGGGTTGTCACTAGTGATTTTTCAAAGCGAATCCCGGACTCGTGGTTTTATAAGCAGCACGATCATGAGCCCCATGAACTTTTTAAATAATAGTCTACGCGGTGAGCATTGCACTCGTGTCATCACTACAACCCGACCTCAATATGACAATAAATTAATTTAGATAGGACATTCTCATGATTCTGTTAAAAATAGCTACTGGAAGACTTGGTAAAACATAGACTCCAATTTTTTAAAAGATAAATGAATAACAAAAACCTCATACTTGGAATTTAATTTAATCACCCCTATAAGTAAACAGGACTCGTGGCACATGTCTCTATTTTCAATCATAATGCGATGCGTGATGTCCGACCACTAAAGCATTTGTTTGACTCCGATTTTCTTTAAAAAATCATAAAAGAAAAATCCAGATAGAAACGGTTATTGAAATCGGTCGTTCATGTAAGCTTTTGTATGATTCAGAGTGCAAGTTTAAGAAAAACGAATAGCGCATCACCGTATAAAACGGATACGATACGATCATAGTTTGTAAATCCCAACTCGCTAAGATTTTCGAGTGTCCCCTATTTTTACTCGCTATTATTCAAATGTACTCGCATTTTGTGAGTATTACTCGCTAATTTTGAGCCCTGGTATAATAAAACAACTATTTACTCACTATTCGGACAATACCTGCGCCTCGGGAAATAGTTCCTGTCTTGGAGGACAATAAACTTGTTATTGTCCTCATAGCCAGTAAATAGGTGTACAATATTTTCTAAGACTGGACGGATTATTTCCAGTAAATTTTAAATGATATTTTCTGAGGCTGGCTATTTCCCACATCTCCATGTATAAATTCTCACATTGACTTTCACACCATTATCATTCAAAAAAAAATCTGCAATAATGTGTCTGCACTTCCCCAGATTTTTCTTACTATCAAATTCATGATTTTCAGTTCCCCTTTCTAAACATTCATTTTCAAATTTATTGTTTAATCTTTAGATTTACATGCCCAATGTTTGGTTCCCCTTTATCTAAGATCTACATATCTGATGTTCGGAACCCCTCTGTCTGACATCTATGAAATTATTTGATGTTCAGAACCCCTCTGTCTAAGTTCTACATATATGATGTTCGGAACTCCTCTGTCTGACAACTACATATCTGATGTTTGGAATCCCTCTGTCCGAGTTCTACATATCTGATGTTCTGAAGCCCTCTGTCTTACATCTAAATTGCTGATTTATCTGAGAACTATGTACCTTAATATTTGAAGTGGATCTGATTGAATACTACATGCCTGGTGTTCGGAACCCCTCTGTCTGTATCTCCATATTTCTTCCTCCAGTCTTCCTAACGTGTTGCGTAGCTCCATCTTTTCTTCCGTCAGTCTTGATACAAAGTTTGTTAACTCAGAGTTGTGATGTAGCACCCGTTCATTTACAGCTTGAGCACTTGGTCGACTCATGGGATTGTCTGTGTCTACAGACTCGAACACCAGAGGCATCCGCGTCTGTTTCAGTTCAGTGAGCAAGTCTTTCAGAGATATTTCCAAGCTCTGGACATTTACAGAACCCTGCACACTGAAACAGAATGATTATAGGAATAAACTTTCTTTTTAAAAAAATTATTGATGGGTAAACTTTGGACATTTTATTCACAAAATGAATAAAAGTGTGAAGTGTTTAATACTTTTATGTTAAGAAAAAGAATATAATTCTAGTTCATTCCCTGTATTATCAATTGTCAGATATTTGAATGGTTTCCCCGCACTCATCTTCTCTAGCCAAGGGTGACAATACACGGTTTTCATCTTTCACTGTGTATCGTCACCCTTGGCTAGCGAAGATGCCCTGCACTATGTTATTTGTTTTCAGACACGTTTGTATATATAGCATTTATTGATTTATTGATGATGTATAAATTCTCATTTGCTTTATTTTTGTCCAATCAAAATGATTGTAATAAATACCATTGGAATTATTAAATTCAGTAAACATTGACAGAACCTTGCACACTGAAATATTATACGACATTTTAATTCACACTAACAGATTCCCTACAGTAAGAAATGATTACACTGAAACACCAGCATTCTGGCCTTGATTTCTCCAAATATACCGAAGTAAAATTCTAAACTTAAAGGATACATATCATGTCTTCAAAGTATACAACATTTTATGCAATTTGTCTTCTTTATGCTTATAATAATTAATTCTAATAGTTCGTTCGCCGAAATTTTGTTATAATTAACCACAATACAGACTTAAATGTAAGCCCCGATTTCACAAAAAGTCAAGTTAATTAGGCAGGTAGTCACGTGGTGCAGTGACGTCACATGCGCTCTTCGGATTGTGAAAGTACTGCGAGATATTATTGAAAACTCAACTTTTAGGGGCCTAATTTATTTATCATGGGCAACATTTAAATCGATGCTGACAAATTGTCTGAGTTTTATATGTGTTCGCCAACAGTGCACACATATAACGATGTAAATATCCAAATATAGCGAGTAAAGCATGTATGAAATCGGCAATATTGTGAGTAAATAATGTTTATATGGGTCGCTGTCTACAAACTGTTTGGTGATGTTATTCCTTTATCCTTTATACATCTGTAATTGGCGCTGTTTTTCTAAAATAAACAGTGCAATCATTATTCATTTTTGGATTAGACAAATTATGATACGTTAAATTGTTGAAAACTAGGTCCTAGGCCAAGCTATTGTCACGGGTGCATTTCGGAAAGAAAGAAAAAGACAACATACACACAAATCAATAAAAATATTCAAATTTAAAGTGGTAATCACATTATTTTATTTTAATAAAACAATCTTATTATTATTTTTGAATTGTGATTTCCACGTCTATAGGAAGTAAGAAGTGGGAGCACGGCGTTATAGCCTACTGACGCACTCAATAAGGAAATAACTTTATAATTCAATTTAAAGTTAGGAACTACAATATTGTATAATTTGTATAATTAAAAGTTTAATCATTTTGTATCTTTATTGTTTTGTGTGTAAATCTACCAGTTGGTAGAAGTTACATTGTATCGTCGATATATGTTGTTGCAAGGTGAAGGTCAGTTGATCCGAGTGTGTATTGGATTTGAAGAGCAAATCAGAATGTGTGTTGTAGGCCTACCAGTGTCTATAGCTTCGATATATCCATTTTCTCGCAGTTTATCCGGATTTCTATCCAAGCGGTGTTTGAAAAGGTGACTGGGTGTGTTTTTTAAAGATAAAGTTCTTTCTCCAACAAAAAAATTGCCCACGTCCTTTTTCTCGTACCTTCCTTCGAAAAATTGAAAATTACTCAGTCTAAATCCTTTCTACTGACAATTAATACATTCGAGCACGGCACAAAACATCTTAATGCATTATTATTTACAAGCCGTTAACGTGATAATTGGTTTTTTGTCGATTAAATCTAATCTGTTTATGAACTGGCTAATAGATGTTTTCAAACCCGAGGACGCATATGACATCACACATAATGGGGCGTAAACTAGCGAAAGAAAATATGCATATCACAAGATTTGAATTTCATCACTTTCAAACTTGAAAACTACGCAAAATATTTGATTTAAAACACATTTAAAGCAGTTTTAGGCATAAACAAAGTTAGTTTTGCTGAAAAAATGAAAAAGTTTAAAAACATGCGTTGTGTCCTTTAAGTATGATATTTTACTCAAACTTTGATTGCTCAAATAACAGGAAACTCGAGCTTAAGTTTTAGATTTTTTCCGAACTTGATACTGTCATATCTCACCCCGAGGGGAGCTGGTCCTGATATTGTAAGATCAGATACTGAAGGCTCTGACAGATGTTCTCGAGCTGAGTCTTGTAAACGCTCCAACGATCCTGATCCTCATCACTGTCCTCTGATTTTACGTGTTTATGGGAAGTGCGTAGTTTTTCCTGCTGCAGTTCGCGGTCCGTTTCCATCTCTCTCTCTCTATCTCTCTCTCTCTCTCTCTCTCTCTCTCTCTCTCTCTCTCTCTCTCTCTCTCTCTCCTGGAGGTGATCTGATCCTCGAGATGAAGAACGCGCTGAGTCAGCCACTGTATCTCTAACTCACTTTCATGCTGAAAGAGCACAATCTTTATTTTTCACAAAGTTAATGCCTATAACCAATTTAATATAGTTATATACATGTATCATAATAATATTTCACAGATTCAATGCCTATAACCAATTGAATATACGTATAACATATTCATGTTTCACAGATTTAATGCCAGTATCCAATTTAATATTATATCATATTCATATTTCACTGATTTAATGGCTGTATCAAATTTAATAAAGTTATATTATGAAAGGTGATTAAGATAACGAACATTGATCAATTTCATAACTCCTATAAGCAATACAAAATAATTGTATTTCACAACAAACCCATATCTCATACATTTCATGCATAGCTCTTATCCTTGGATGAATTTGGCTCCACTTGTTTGGCACGCTGTTTTTGGCTATATTTAGATCTAAAACTTCATAGTTTTTTCGGATTTCAAACATTTCGGTTGAGCATCACTGAAGAGACATTATTTGTCGAAATGCGCATCTGGTGCATCAAACTTGGTACCATATAAGTTTTACATTATGACCCCTGGGTCGAGGTATCTGCTGGTGGTTAGTCCCCGAGGGTCTCTACAGCCAAGTAGCTAAGTACTTCGTTACTAGCTTGAAAATACGGATGCATATTTAATTGCTGTTATAAAATTTAGAAATTCATTTCAAAATTAAGGATTATCTCCCTCATGCATAGCTCTTATCCTTGGACGAATTTGGCTCCACTTGTTTGGCACGCTGTTTTTGGCTATATTTAGATCTAAAACTTCATAGTTATTTCGGATTTCAAACATTTCGGTTGAGCATCACTGGAGAGACATTATTTGTCGAAATGCGCATCTGGTGCATCAAAATTGGTACCGTATAAGTTTTACATATATAGCTATATCATCATCATATTTACCGAGTACCCCTATCGCAAACTAATTTATGCAATTACTGTCATTATGTTCCGATTTATATATATCAATGGAATTTCCAGGAGGTTTTTTTCCCGGCAATTTCCATGAGGCAGTCTGTGTATAACTTAGATTTGGTTGCTTTATAAGTGTGTCCCAGTAACTCAGAGTCTCATTGACATCACGATGTCTCATTCACCAGGATAAGACTGGAAAATTCTCTTGTGGGACGTTAAACAACATACAATAAATCCATCATTGACAAAACTCAGGTGACCTATTGCAATTGGTTTTTGTCCGTCGTCATCTTTGGTGCGTTAACAATTGAACATTTTTAACTTCTTCTTGATAGCTATCATTCGATTTGTTTTCAGAAGTATGAAACATTTTTGGGACAAAGGGACATAAATTGTAAATTTTAGGACTCCAGCACCCCTGGGGCATTAGGGGCGGGTCAAAACCTGCCCAAAATTGACAAATTTTCAACATTATCTTCTCAAGATGTGTAAAAAAATAATAAACGCATGGTGAGATAGAGCAGGAAGGCCTCTACCAAAATTGTAAATTTCATGACCCATGAGGTAGGGGTTCTGACCCTAGAGTGGGGCCAAATTTGGTATATAGTGTTTATGTGCAAAACACTTAAAGGTCATAGGAGACGGTTTTTAACAATGCTTATTGTCTCCATAATTATCAACTTTGCTTTGTAGACTCATCATTAAAATGCCTTTTTAAAAACCCATAACGATATTAACTCAAAGATATTGAAGTGCAAAGGTACTCGGAATTTAAAATTGTCACCCGATTATCGTTTCTGATTTCCTGAATCTGTGACGTCATAAGAGACCACACTCAGATTTGCGAATCAAAAACACACCCATAGACGATTTATTCGCAAATGGGGGGAGTTTTTCAATGGGAAACCATCGACGATTTTTTTATCAGAGGACGAACAAAATTGAAGATCGATCAAAGTCCTATTCATTCCGAATCGGTCGATGTATCCTTGTGAGCTCGAAATAAAACACACCACAGAGTTGTCCACTTCTGCTTCATACTTAGATATTTTATTGAATGTAGACATTAACGGCAAACTGACAACTCAACTGTATGACAAATGGGGTGATTTCAGCTTCTCCATCGTCAACTTTCCATATTTATGAAGCAATATTCCATTATCACCTGCATATGATGTTTATATCTCTCAACTGATTCGATACACAAGAGCTTGTTCTGCGTATGGTGAGTTCTTAAATTGAGGCAAGCTACTGACAAACAAGTTGATGGTACAGGGGTTTCAACAGTCTCGATTGAAATCAGCATTTCGCAAATTCTATGGTCGTTATAACGATCTAGTTCGTCAATACAACCTATCATTGGGTCAAATGCTGTCTGAAATGTGTCAGACCGATTGTTGGGGCGTATTTTACACACTGATTTTGACTAGGGATAACTCCGTTTACCTGATCGGGATATAGGGCTCATGGCGAGTGTGACCGGTCGGCAGGGGATGCTTACTCCTCCTAGGCACCTGATCCCACCTCTGGAGTGTCCTCGGATCCGTGTTTGACCAGCTATCTATTTTGTATTGCTTGTAGGAGTTATGACATTGATCACTGTTCGTTATCTTCACCTTTCATAATACTGACAGGTTAGTGATAAATGTATGATAATTTTAAAGTACAATCTGTGATGACAATAAGAGAAATAGAGACATAGTTATTACTTGCAAACCCCATGCAGACACACATCTTTTTTTCTGAAAAAGGGGGGGGGGGTTCAAGTTGAAGGTTGATTGACAAAAAGGTGGGCACCTCCCATCGCCGTTTTGTTTTATGTACCCAAGTTCCACCCTGACTCTGATATATTTTATAGCCAGATCGGAATTTCTTTTGCACACATCGTGAAAGCTGTAATTTGAATTTACTTATATGAGATTTTACATGTCTTGTGTGCAGCTATTTTAGTTTAACAGGTGAATATAGTAATAAATATAAGTGGCTACTTAACATTCTTTTGCAATAAAATGTGCGACATAGAGTTGTCCTAAGGAAACCAATACCCCGGCAGGCCTTACCCCGTCTCCGTCCTTAATAAGACCAGCCTGTTGGCTCAATATTGGGTCAATATCTTTACTGTTTACATTCATCATTGGGCCAACAACATTTTCTTCGTTCCACTGGCCCCTATACATACATGTTGGATCATTGATGACCCAATGTTATAAATGATTCCCAAGTTGGTCCTTAATTGTATTAACACGTTGGTCCTTAATTGTATTAACATGTTGCTCATTGGTGGCCCAATGTTATAAATAATTTCCATGTTGGTCCTTAATTGTATTAACACGTTCGCTCATTGATGGCCCAATGTTGTAAATGATTTCCAAGTTGGTCCTTAATTGTATTAACACGTTGCTGATTGGTGGCCCTATGTTATAAATGACTTCCATGTTGGTCCTTAATTGTATTAACACGTTCGCTCATTGATGGCCCAATGTTATAAATGATTTCCATGTTAGTCCTTAATTGTATTAACACGTTGCTCATTGGTGGCGCTATGTTGTTACCTGGTTTCATTGGATATTGACCTTTACAAATGTTTTATTTCCTTTCATTACTTTAAAAGAGTTAGAAAATGAAATTCAAATATCTTTTCCATATGCACGGTCATATTCATAAGACCTTAAAGTAATAGACCAACAGAGTATTATATGCTACTACAACCACACAAAAGTATTTGAGCTCGATTGAGAATAATTCAGAATTTAGAGATATATATTTTTTAATTCATACATTTCAAATTCCAAGCATTTCAATCTGTCAACGTCTATCTCAGCCTCTTTCCTCCTTTTCTTTTTGGTTATTTTCACGTCCTCCGTCTTTATATCTTTAACATAACACAGTCGGCCCTTTATAGTGGTTTCTATCCCCTTGTTGGATATCTTTGACATAACACAGTCGGCCCTTTATAGTGGTTTCTATCCCCTTGTTGGATATCTTTGACATAACACAGTCGGCCCTTTATAGTGGTTTCTATCCCCTTGTTGGATATCTTTGACATAACACAGTCGGCCCTTTATAGTGGTTTCTATCCCCTTGTTGGATATCTTTGACATAACACAGTCGGCCCTTTATAGTGGTTTCTATCCCCTTGTTGGATATCTTTGACATAACACAGTCGGCCCTTTATAGTGGTTTCTATCCCCTTGTTGGATATTTTTGACATAACATAGTCGGCCCTTTATAGTGGTTTCTATCCCCTTGTTGGATATCTTTGACATAACACAGTCGGCCCTTTATAGTGGTTTATATCCCCTTGTTGGATATCTTTGACATAACACAGTCGGCCCTTTATAGTGGTTTCTATCCCCTTGTTGGATATCTTTGACATAACACAGTCGGCCCTTTATAGTGGTTTATATCCCCTTTTGGGATATCTTTGACATAACACAGTCGCCCCTTTATAGTGGTTTATATCACCTTTTTGGATAACTTTGACATAACACAGTCGCCCCTTTATAGTGGTTTATATCCCCTTTTGGGATATCTTTGACATAACACAGTCTCCCTTTTTAGTGGTCTCTATCCCCTTTTCGGAGGAATCTGCTGTTGCACAGTTTCTTCAAACACTTCCTGAAAATATATTTACTGTTACTTATACACTAATGTTTTTATTTGCAGAATATGTTTTTCTCCAAAAATATTTTATGTAAATAAGTGCATAAATTCATTAAAGATTATGACTTGATCTAAATTGATAAATATAATAAGACATAAGTGAACAATACTATTTGTTTGATATTCGTAGGATTGGTTAACTATATATCGTTAACCGAATGGTGACTGTATTATCTGCCATAATACTATCCATCTCATTGTAATCCAGCCTCACCCTCCAACACCTCCCAAATGCACCAACGTAGTGAAGTTGAAGTGTGTTGTAGTAACATACATATGCTCCGTATGGGACGTATGGGTTGTCCCATGGTTTAAAAATAAATAAATATAAATAAATAAGGACCATCGTGTACCAACACGTCTAATGACTGTGGTACTGTCTTTTGATGGCCGGACACATACATGTGGTCATATGTCATAAATCATAATCAAATAAAGAAGTAACTTATAAATGATTAATAAAAATGATAAAGAAATTTAATATAATAATTCTTATTTGATTTGATTTATTTAATAATTATAATAATAATAATTTATGCTTAATATATTATATTTTTTTTTATAAAGAACAGAATATTTAATATTTATTTGGATTTGGATTTTAATAGAAGGTAATAATTAGTAATAGTTAGTAACAGGTAATAGTAATAGGGATGTACATGTAGGTATGTATATACATGTGAAATAACTAAAATATATACAGAAAAGAATTAGGGTAGGGTCGCCAAAGAAAATTTTGATAATAGAGTGCTACTAGTTATTAGTTATTAATTATAAATTTTGCCTTACAACATTTTTGACATCGTCATTAGGCAAGAATTTTGAGGTCGTCATCAGGTGCTACACCTCATACCCTGTACCATGTTTCTGTAGCTAGATCCAGCTTATAGCACGACATGGCTCCATAATTCTTATTCGATAGTATGTATTATGTGTATAAAACTGAAGATGCATAATGTAATAATTGGTGAGTTAGTAATAATGTTAAAATTGTATGACAGATAAAATATTAACCATAAGAAGTGGTATACTTAATTACAAAACATATAGATTTAATTAATTAATGAAAATACAGAGTAGATGCAAAATCACAAATCGCATACATCCAACAAGCTTACATATATTAAATATAATAGTATGTAGCAGGCCTGCATACATACAAACTGCGACATTGCATCTAAATGTTTGTCATAAAAAGAAGTTTACAAAATACATACGTATAATAACATACCTGAATTTTATGTATATTTGCATATACATATGTACTTATAATATACCTGGATTTGATGTATAGCTGCATTTATACTTTAACATACATGTTTATATAAACTAAAACGATAAAAACGCAAAGTTTATATTCCTAATATTAATATGCTACGATATTTATGTATGTAATTGTTTACATACTGATAAACATATAGATATACACGATAGAAAACCCGAATTATATGCTTAGTTGTTTATATAATTAGTTGTTTATATAAGTATAACACATGTAGTTGTTTATATATTAGTAAGCATATAAAAATTCAGCAGTAGAATAATGATGCTTAGTGGTTTCCATACTTATAAACATGCGAAATTGTTTACATATTTGTAAACATGCATATAAACATACGAAATTGTTTACATATTTGTAAACATGCATGATAAAACCTTAGTTATACATATACGGAGCATATGTATGTTACTACAACACACTTCAACTTCACTATGTTGGTGCATTTGGGAGGTGTTGGAGGGTGAGGCTGGATTGCAATGAGATGGATAGTATTATGGCAGATAATACAGTCACCAATCGGTTAACGATATATAGTTAACCAATCCTACGAATATCAAACAAACAAAGCATACTTCCAAGGTGGTCCATCGAATAACGACAGTTACTCTACACTCTTGACAGTACTTTTAAACGAGTTGAGTTATTGTAATTTATACATATAATTTACATCTTAAAATTATTATTAAATTAAATAATATAATTTTTTTTCCAATCTAAATATCACTATGTTAAATTACTTTACTATTAAAATGTTAATTATTTACATGTCCTTATAATTCTATTAAAAAAAATTTAAAATGCTACATACTATTATATTTAATATATGTAAGCTTGTTGGATGTATGCGATTTGTGATTTTGCATCTACTCTGTATTTCATTAATTAATTAAATCTATGTTTTGTAATTAAGTATACCACTTCTTATGGTTAATATTTTATCTGTCATACAATTTTAACATTAGTACTAACTCACCAATTATTACATTATGCATCTTCAGTTTTATACACATAATACATACTATCGAATAAGAATTATGGAGCCATGTCGTGCTATAAGCTGGATCTAGCTACAGAAACATGGTACAGGGTATGAGGTGTAGCACCTGATGACGACCTCAAAATTCTTGCCTAATGACGATCTCAAAATTGTTGTAAGGCAAAATTTATAATTAATAACTAATAACTAGTAGCACTCTATTATCAAAATTTTCTTTGGCGACCCTACCCTAATTCTTTTCTGTATATATTTTAGTTATTTCACATGTATATACATACCTACATCCCTATTACTATTACCTGTTACTAATATTACTAATTATGTAATAATTATGGTATATTTATTTCGGTGTATCATGATTTATTTGGACAAAGGACGGAGACTCGTGCGATTACTAATTATTACCTTCTATTAGAATCCAAATAAATAAAAAAATATTTAAAATATTTAATTTTATATTTACTAATTATTAAAATTATTATATAAATAAAAAAAATATAATTTATTATAAATAAAATTTATTTTAATTATTTAATTTTAATTTACTTATCAATTTTTTTTAATTTTAATTTATTGAATAAATTAAATAAAATTTATTATTAAAATTATCATATAAATAAAAAATATAATTCATTTTATTAAATTTTTTTTTACTTTTTATTTAGTTTGTAAAATATAAGTTACTTCTTTATTTCATTTTGATTTATGACATACGACCACATGTATATGTCCGGCCATCAAAAGACAGTACCGCAGTCATCAGATGTGTTGGTACACGATGGTCCTTATTTATTTATATTTATTTATTTTTAAACCATGGGACAACCCATACGTCCCATACGGAGCATATGTATGTTACTACAACACACTTCAACTTCACTATGTTGGTGCATTTGGGAGGTGTTGGAGGGTGAGGCTGGATTGCAATGAGATGGATAGTATTATGGCAGATAATACAGTCACCAATCGGTTAACGATATATAGTTAACCAATCCTACGAATATCAAACAAACAAATTATTGGCAGGGGGACTTTCGGTGCAACTGTAGAGTACTTACGTTGACTGTCTTTAAAGAGAAGTCTCGGAAAGGTAGCTCTTCTTCCTTACAATTACATAAAAGGTTATCATTTCAAAGTTGTAAGTATTGAGATATGTCTGGTACCTGGAAAGTGCGAAAAGAAATCGGAACGAAACGATATCTACCGAAACGAAACGAAACCTACCGAAACAACACAGACTGTATTACCGAACTATTTTAATTATAATGATTGAAAATGATATCTCAGTCCCCTGTGAAAGTTACCACGTATAACTAAAATTCGCTTCCCCTTTGATGCCTGGGCTTTCGGGTAGACTTATACAAAGATTTAAAACTTCAAAGGGGAGGGGGAGTAAGCACAAAGTATATATACGAAGTTGATTGAATTATGGATGCAAGGTGAAGATAACGAACAGTGATCAATCTCATAACTCCTACAAGCAATACAAAATAGAGTTAGGCAAACACGGACCTCTGGACACACCAGAAGTGGGATCAGGTGCCTAGGAGGAGTAAGCATCCCCTGTTGACCGGTCACACCCGCCGTGAGCCCCATATCCTGATCAGGTAAACGGAGTAATCCACAATCAAAATCAGTGTGCCAAGAACGGCTTAACAATCGGTATGAAACACGTCAGACAGCATTTGACCCAATGCAAGGTTGTATTGACGAACTAGATCGTTATAACGACCATAGAATTTGCGAAATGCTGACTTCAATCGAGACTGTTGAAATCCCTGTACCATCAACTGTACCATCAACTATGGGCTGTTAGTTTCGGATCCAAAAAGTTCAGAAAGGAGGGTTACAGTTTCACATGCAAGAAGTATGGGAAAGCACAATAAACGAGGGGTGGGATCTCCGATGTTGGATCCAGCCTTTGGGTGAAAAGTTAAGATAACGAACAGTGATCAATTTCATAACTCCTATAAGCAATACCAAATAGATAGTTTGGCAAACACGGACCCCTGGACACACCAGAGGTGGGATCAGACAAACACGGACCCCTGGACACACCAGAGGTGGGATCAGACAAACACGGACCCCTGGACACACCAGAGGTGGGATCAAACAAACACGGACCGCTGGACACACCAGAGGTGGGATCAGACAAACACGGACCCCTGGACACACCAGAGGTGGGATCAGACAAACACGGACCCCTGGACACACCAGAGGTGGGATCAGACAAACACGGACCCCTGGACACACCAGAGGTGGGATCAGACAAACACGGACCCCTGGACACACCAGAGGTGGGATCAGACAAACACGGACCCCTGGACACACCAGAGGTGGGATCAGACAAACACGGACCCCTGGACACACCAGAGGTGGGATCAGACAAACACGGACCCCTGGACACACCAGAGGTGGGATCAGACAAACACGGACCCCTGGATACACCAGTGGTGGGATCAGACAAACACAGACCGCTGGACACACCAGAGGTGGGATCAGACAAACACGGACCCCTGGACACACCAGAGGTGGGATCAGACAAACACGGACCCCTGGACACACCAGAGGTGGGATCAGACAAACACGGACCCCTGGACACACCAAAGGTGGGATCAGACAAACACGGACCCCTGGACACACCAGAGGTGGGATCAGACAAACACAGACCCCTGGACACACCAGAGGTGGGATCAGGTGCCGGGGAGGAGTAAGCATGGGCATGCTGATCTCCTCCGGATATTATTGCATGAAATATTTTCCGATTTCCGTTCCGTTTTCAATTCCCCGTTTTAGGAACACCCCCCAAAACCCCAGTTATCGTTCGACTTACTGCATATCAATAATTATTGTTTGATAATGCATGTATATATATTTTTTTATATATATATATATATGATCGAATTGTATTCACATAATGCGGTGTACTATTTTTTCCATTATTGAAAGTACTCGTACCTCATCAGTAAGAGATAAAATAAAAGGTTAAAAGTCTTTCTGCTTTTAACTTCATCAGACACGAGCTTTTTCAAACAATGCGTGATGCTAACCGATGGACCGCTTAAAAATGTATCACTCAACCCGAAAAACTACATGAAGAGGGAATGTAATTCCATTATTATGTGGTAACATTCACAGGGACCCGGGATACCATTTATTATCATCATGATTACACAGTTTGGATCTACAATCTCTTTCGTTTCGTTTCGGCAGATTTCGTTTCGTTTCGACAGTATTAATTCGTTTCCAGTTCGTTTCGTATTTTACATATACCCAATATTTCATCTTGATGGAAAGTAATGTAAAACATTATCAATTTGTGCGATTCTATGGGAGTGCAGAAAATCTCAAAACAAAATAAAATACTTCACTCCACCTCTTTCGATTTCGCATTATAATGAAAACATTTTGTCCCTGATTTTTTGTTGTTTTTTTTTTTTTTGTTTCCTGGGGCGTTAGGTTAAAGTTTTGTTTGGGTTTTAAATTTTCTGTTTTGATATATTGCAAGTCTCATTTCTTAAATACATTCGTATGACCATTCTATGTTGACGATACAATGGTAGCTCATAAAAAGTTGAAGGGGGCGTAAACATAATGTACATATCCTTTTCTTTTCCTTCCAAAAGTGTAAATAAATTAACGAAATTAGTCCCCCCGTATAATCACTCTATTACAATGTGATTTCGGTGCTTTTTAAAACTCATTGGCCTGTAAATATAAACCGGTGTACAAGCTATAATTATATATAGTTCAAAAATGTGACACACACTTTCACTAAATTTTGTATTGATCAGAAAATAATAAAGGTATTGTATACCTGTAATTCGTGGTCTTGAAAATAAAGAAATGTCTGTTACCATAGCATTTCTTAAAATTTGGTCATAAGTGTGTTATATAATGGCAATACCGTAATATAGTATTTCAAATCAGCAAGTCTCCACTTCTGTAAGTCCCCAAATTTCCCATATTGAGATCTGTCCGACATTTGTCCAGTTCCTGTTCCGTCTGATTGAGAGTGAGTTGCAAGAAGAATCGTTCTTTGGGTCATTGGTTATTCTACTCTCGTTGACATGGTAACCACATGAAGCGCCTCCTAGTGGGTGAGTAGGAGTAGCTCCATTAATGATGCCTCTTTGGTTCCTGTTGTTTACAGGAGAGGGCTGGTTATATTGTGATTGTTAAGATGGAGGGGCGGTGGTGTGGGGTGTGAGTAACAGGTATACCCAGGGGTCGTGTTGTCCCAACTCTCCATGTCTGTTATATATACTACTCAAAATTTGATAAGGATCACTAGGTTATACGTGTGTAATTTACCACTAACATAACAAAAGACATGAATTTGACCCAGAAACATGTTTACTCAGGTTATGAATGAAAATTCATGAACGGCATGAACTTCAATACCGAATGCTTGAAATCTGATAACCACACCAAAAAGGCATTTCATTACAAAAAGTTAGCAGCAAACCAGAGAAAGAATTACACAGTTTTTGGGGATATTCCATCATTACACTTAGTCGATGAAGTGTCAATACCGGGTATAGCCTCCGCTTGCATCAATGACGGCTTGACAACGTCGAGCCATGCTGTCAATAAGCACCCGGTTGTTTCCAATGGGAAGGTTGTTCCACTTTTCCACGAGGGCGTTTCCGAGCTCTGTCAAAGTTGTGAGTTGTGCTCTACGGCGTGAAAGGTCAACCTCCAGCATGTTCCATGCATGCTCATTCGGGTTCAAGTCCGGCAAGCGTGCTGGCCAGTCCATACGGACAACTGTCTCCTGCTGAAGGTACTGCTCCACCACCCTGGCGCGATGAGGACGGGCGTTATCATCCATCAGGATGAACTCAGGGCCAACAGCACCAGCGTAGGGTTTGACGTAAACATCAAGGATCTCATCCGGGTAACGCACCCCGTCATTGTTCCTCTCTCCAGGACATGGAGATCTGTTCTTTCATCCCTGCTGATTCCACCCCAGACCATGATGGAACCACCACCATAACGGTCATGTTCACTGATGTTGGCATCATGGAAACGTTCACGTTGTCGTCGCCACACTCGGTGCCTCCTGTCTGTAAAGTCCAAACAATACCTGGACTCATCGGTGAACAGAACTTGAACCCAATCGTTCTGTGTCCAAGTGACATGATCTTCAGCCCAGTCCAATCGCTCCCGCCGGTGTCGAACAGTCACAGGGACTCGAACAAATGCCCTTCTCGAGTTGAGACCTGCATCGTGAAGCCGATTCCGTATCGTCTGAGTGGACACATTCACCCCCGAGGCGTTCAGGAGGTCGATACGTAGGCTGGTTGCTGTCCAGAAGGGATGGCGTCGTGCCTGAAGAGCCACAAAATGGTCTTGGCGTTGGGTTGTCGACCTCCGACGACCACCCCCATGTCGGTGTGCTGCTGTACCAAAAGTTTACTGTCGGTTCCAGGCCCTGTTTACAACACTATGGCTGACGTTTAGTGCATTTGCAACGTCTCGTTGTAAAAAGCCAGCGTCAAGCATTCCAATACATCTGTCCAGTTGTTTTGTCGTTAGGCGACGCCTTACACGTTGAGGGGGCATTGTTGATAAACGTAGTGTAAACACTCAAGTGAGTTTGAAATTTTAGAAATAATCAGACACCGATGTCTGAGTGAAAAACGTGCAATGGTAGCAAAAGCATAAAGTGTGATGATAAACGCATTTCCCATGGCATGAAATGCACGTGCAAGTTTGTTGAAGACGTTTTTTATTTCACTTGGACACAATATTGCCAGTTATGCAGTTATTAATTTTTTAAACATAAAACTATCTATGATCCTTATCAAAGTTTGAGTAGTATACATTCATTATTAAGCAATGATAAACCATTCTCAAACTTTTTTTCTTTTTTCTTTATTTACAACATGGCTGTCCAAATTAAAATTAATCAAAAATGCTACTGTTGCCTTGACAGATATTGTTTTGGTATCCTGCCTTCACGCACCTGTATTTTAGACTTGTTTTACATAATAAAAACTCCAATAACTCATGCACATGTATTTTAGACTTCTTTTACATAATAAAAACTGCAATAACTCACGTACCTGTATTTTAGACTTGTTTTACATAATAAAAACTCCAATAACTCACGCACCTGTATTTAAAACTTGTTTTACATAATAAAAACTCCAATAACTCACGCACCTGTATTTTAGACTTGTTTTACATAATAAAAACTCCAATAACTCACGTAACTGTATTTAGACTTGTTTTACATAATAAAAACTCCAATAACTCATGCACTTGTATTTTAGACTTCTTTTACATAATAAAAACTCCAATAACTCACGCACCTGTATTTAAGACTTGTTTTGCATAATAAAAACCTCAATAACTCTTCCACCTGTATTTTGGACTTGTTTTACATTATAAAAACTCCAATAACTTACGCACCTGTATTTTAAACTTGTTTTGTATTATAAAAACTCAATAACTCAAGCACTTTTGTTTTAGACTTGTTTTACATAATAAAAACTCCAATAACTCACGCACCTGTATTTTAGACTTGTTTTACATTATAAAAACTCCAATAACTTACGAACCTGTATTTTAAACTTGTTTTGTATTATAAAAACTCAATAACTCAAGCACCTGTATTTTACACTTGTTTTACATTATAAAAACTCCGATAACTCACTCACCTGTATTTTAGACTTATTTTACATTATAAAAACTCCAATAACTTACCCAGCTGTATTTTAGACTTGTTTATATAATAAAAACTCCAATAACTCAACGCACCTGTATCTTAGACTTGTTTTACATAATAAAAACTCCGATAACAATGTTCTTTCCTAAAAAAAAAAAAAAAAAAAAAAAAAAAAACAAATACCGAATAGCTTTCCTGGGTCCACACAGTATTTGTGTCTTCTGCATTCATCATTCCCCTGTGACAATCCCTGGATCCACCCATATAGACTGTGTTTGATTATTGTCACCCTACATATCTGAGTTTTGATAATCAATGTACTATTGGAGTTTTACGAAGAGGCTTACTCTTAAAATCGACGGCTGTCTTTTACAGTTTAAAGGGGCCAACTCCAAATATGAAAACTTTGGAAGTGGTATTTGCAAAATTCAAAGATGTTAACGCATTCAGTTGTTGTATATATTGTTTAACGGCATAATCATGTTATTCGATCCGCGGACTTTACGATTGCATTTATTCCGTAAATGTGACTTTTAAAAAAGTAATAAATAACATGATTAGTTAATATGTGTAAAAATATAAAAGTATTAGTAACTAGTTAGTCCGTGTGTCGACTATCTATAATTATATATCTTTATACATATAACCAAGAAAACGATATTATTAAGCCCGCGGATCGAATAACATGATTATGCCTGTTTAACGTCCCACTCGATAATTTTTCACGCATATTCTCACTAGTAGAGCGTTCGCTTCGTAACCGGGAGGTCGTGCGTTCGAGCTCCGCACGTGCCATGGCCTAAGATTGATAGATTTAATATTGCTTATCGTCCCTCTCAAGAATTTTTTCACTCATATGGCAAACCTAAGGCGTTAGAATAGGTAGTGATTGCTCCTTCACCAAACGCTTAGCATTTAGAAGTGACAATCACGGGTCCTTCAGGTATGACCTTAAAAACGGAGGTCCCGTGCCGCAGCATGCGTTGGCACGATCAAGAATTCCCACTACTACTGCGCTGAGCGCTAAACATAGGTCGGGTCTACATTTGTAGTACTTCACCTACAGATCATGGGTCCTCTCAATATGAGTGAAAAATCCAGGAAGGGACGTAAAAGCAACCGATCAATCATATGGAGACGTCAATATTGCCGGGGAAGGGCTGCAAAATGTACGCATATGCTCGGCGCTTACGGCCTTTGAGCAGGGATGGATCTTTATCATGCCACATTTGTTGTGACACGGGACTTCAGGTTTTCCGCTCTTATCCGAAGGATCGCCCTATTTAGTCGCCTCTTACGACAAGCAAGGGGTATTGCAGAAGACCTATTCTTACCCGGATATCCACAAGGTACGGCATTTCTAAGGAACAAACACGATGTCAAATGTTTATATCGATAATGTATAGAATATACTAGTAAACTAGGGCGTAATCCATTTTCATGGGGACCAAATTTTCATGAGTCATTACCACAAACATTGCTGATTCTACTGTGTAAATTGATATACATGTATACCATTACATATATTTCATTGGTTGTATTTACATTTAAACCTAGCCCTAACGTAGCATTTTTTTTTCAAAATGAGATTAATATGAAAAAAATGTATCTCAACAAGCCTATCCCTCGACTTCTGGTCTAGTATAGAGCTGTCGTCCAAAAGTATTTGTGTGGGTGGGTGGGAGTTGCTTTGTTCCTTGGGAAACCAGAATCATAAGATGTGAGGTATAGAGAACATTTAAGCTTTCAGGGCTGATGGCACATTATTTAGAAATGTCAGGATGTTGAGGCCGTCCTTAAGGATTTTTGTGGGGAATTTGCCACATTTTTGTGGGTGATATCCCTCATGTCCCCATGGGAGGCCTTTATGTAGGGGGTTTGGTATTACTATGGGTATATATCATAAGGAGACCTTCGTCCGAACTCAAAGGGGGGGATCCGATTTTCTGCCCCCACCCCTACCCCCGGGGTAGGGCTTTTTAGTTAAAATATAGCCATTTTCAGCCGCCTGAAAAACATACTAGTTATCATTATTTTTCAACCCAAGTTGGTATATGGGGTGATTTGGAGGTAGGATACCGGACCATGTACTTGGTTTTCGGAAATTTCCTCTCCCGGACCGGAATTGGTCCGGACAAAGTTGGAAAAAAAATGAGGCAAATCTCCCTCATTTTCCTGGGAGGCCTTTATGGAGGGAATTTATTATTATTATGGGTATATATCATAAGGGGACCTTACTCCCACCTCGGAGAGGGGGTTTCCAATTATATGCCCCCCACCCCTATCCGAAACAGAGTCCGGGAAATCCGGAAACCGAGGAAAATATTACTTATTGATTCAGAAAAACCTTAATACTTATCCGATCAGAAATATGATTAGATATTCGTGTTTGTCTCGTTGAGATGAAGAAAGCGATATAAAGAACTTTGAGATAGGACAATAAATGAAAAAAATATATGCGATGAGATATATTTGGCCATGCCCACGTAAAGAGATAAAAATGCACAGTTTTTCGGATGTGAAATCTTTATTAAATACTCGATCTTAAAATATCTTATACCATCTTTTTTGTCTCAATGAGACAAAGAGAATGATATCAACTTCTTTCAGCTAGGTCTATGTATAAGAAAACCACAGCCCCAAAAGTTGTATTTTTCCCTCGTCAAAAAAACTCTCCAAATTCACAAGTTTTGGGGAGTAAAATCTTTATTGATCGCCCTAGCAATTATTTGATTACATATTCTTTCTCGTCTCGTTACGACGAAGAAAATGATATAAGATATCATGGGATAGGACAATTAATAAAGATTTTCTCCCCGAAAAACTATGTATTTCCTTTATAATTCATTAAGCGTGGGAGATTTGCCTCAAAATTTTTTTTCTTTATTTATTGGAGTACATCAGAGTTCTTTATATCAATTTGTTCGTCTCAATTTGGGTCCCAAAGAATATGCAATCAGTTTTGGGGTATCTTGAAAAATATTAATTTTAGGTGGCCATAATTGATTTTGGACTTTAGCCTCCGGAATGCACATATAGCTCAAATAGGAACTTCTTTATATCACTAAGTCCCCCTGTTAAAGATAGTTTTTCTCCCAATAACTTGTTCTCTGCACCAGTACGCTGGTGTGGGGGACTTTTTTTATTCAAAAGTTTTGGAAAAACTACTAAGTCTGCCGTTGGAGAGAGTTTTTTCCCACTAACTTGAATGTCCTCTGCACCAGTATGCTGGTGTGGGGGACCTTTTTTTTTTTATTAATGGTCTTATCCTATGGTGTCTTATATCATTTTGTTTGCCTCTAGGAGACGAGAAAGAATATGTAATCAAATATTTTCTACGATGAATAGTTACCTCTAACGATAGGCCTTGGCCATGACCCTAGCTCTGCGAGGTTTAAAATTAGGGTTAGCACTCAGTCATGTATTTGTCATCCAAAAACTATTTTGTTACCATAGTCTTTCTCGCCTTCTTGAGACGAAAAGAATGATATCAAGCTCACTAGCATAGCTCAAGAAATAAAAATATGGCTTCTAATAATCTATTAATGTACTTATAGAGTATTAGGCTTATGACTTATAAGGGAATTAGAAGAGTTTTGAAAGCCAATTTTTTATTTATTGAGCTATGACATTGGGCTTTATACCATTGTCTTCGTCTCAATGAGGCGAAAACGAATATGCCATCAAATATTTTTTACGACCAATAGGTGCCCCCCACCCTAGGTATGGGCCATGACCCTAGCTCTGCGAGGTTTAAAATTAGGGTTAGCCCTCAGTCATGTATTTGTCATCCAAAAACTATGTTGTTACCATAGTCTTTCTCGCCTTCTTGAGGCGAAAAGAATGATATCAAGCTCACTATCATAGCTCAAGAAATGAAAATATGGCTTCCAATAATCTATTAATGTCCTTATAGAGTAGTAGGTTTATGACTTATAAGGGAATTAGAAGAGTTTTGAAAGCCAAATTTTTATTTATTGAGCTATGACATTGGGCTTTATACCACTGTCTTCGTCTCAATGAATAAAATGATATAAAGAACTTTAACATACCCCAATAAATAAAAAATTCGATTTTTGACAGGAGGATATTCTGCCATGCACGATAAAAATGACTACCTATTTGCCTGTGAAATTCTTATTTATTGTTCAATTTCCTTGTGTTTGATATCATTGTCTTCGTCTCATAGAGACGAGAAAAATGGTGAAAGAAACATTGCTCTAGTGTGTATAATAAGACAAGCACCCCGTAAAAGGATTGCACTTTACTTGTTGACAAAAAGTCTGTCCAATTTCTAAAGTTTTAAGTCAATAACTTTTTTTTTATTTTTTGAGCCACTAAAATTCTGATTACATATTCTTTCTCGACTCGTCGAGACGAACAATTTGATGTATAGATATCTGGGTTTTGGATTGGAGAACTTGGAGTCGGCCTTTTTATGTGGGGGATTTACCACACACACAAAAACCGACTCCAGGTTCTCCATACATATTGAGAGCTGGAACTTTTATTTTTAAAGCTATAATTTTGATGTTGGTATCATTAGCTCACCTGAGCTGAAAGCTCAAGTGAGCTTTTCTGATCACCCGTATTCCGGCGTCCGTCCGTCCGTCTGTCCGTCCGTCTGTAAACTTTTCACATTTTCAACTTCTTCTCAACAACCACTGGGCCAATTTCAACCAAAGTTGGCACAAAACATCCTTAGGTAAAGGGAATTCTAAATTGTTAAAATAAAGGGCCAGGCCACCTTCCAAGGGCAGATAATCAAGAAAAGGTAAAAATAGGGTAGGGTCATTAAAAAATCTTCTTCTCAAGAACCACTGGGCCAGAAAATATGAAATTTATAGATAAGCTTTATTAGGTAGTGCAGATTCTAAATTGTTAAA
This sequence comes from Ostrea edulis, assembly GCF_947568905.1. Lineage (NCBI taxonomy): Eukaryota > Metazoa > Mollusca > Bivalvia > Ostreida > Ostreidae > Ostrea > Ostrea edulis. The sequence continues at coordinate 45,178,020 of NC_079173.1, read as the reverse complement.
ATCATGGCCCCCGGGGGTCGGATGGGGCCACAATAGGGGATCAAAGTTTTACAACAAATATATAGGGAAAATCTTTTAAAATCTTCTTCTCAAGAACCACTGAGCCAGAAAAGCTGAAATCTATATGAAAGCTTCCTTATATAATGCAGATTCTAAATTGTTAAAATCACGGCCCCCTGGGGTCGGATGGGGCCACAATAGGGGGTCAAAGTTTTACATACAAATATATAGGGAAAATCTTTTAAAATCTTCTCAAGAACCACTGAGCCAGAAAAGCTGAGATATATATGAAAGCTTCCTTATATAATGCAGATTCTAAATTGTTAAAATCACGGCCCCCGGGGGTCGGATGGGGCCACAATAGGGGGTCAAAGTTTTACATACAAATATATACGGAAAATCTTTAAAAATCTTCTTCTCAAGAACCACTGAGCCAGAAAAGCTGAGATTTATATGAAAGCTTCCTTATATAATGCAGATTCTAAATTGTTAAAATCACGGCCCCCTGGGGTCGGATGGGGCCACAATAGGGGGTCAAATTTTTTTGTTGTTGTTGTTGTTTTTTTTTTGTTTTTTTTTAATATAGTGCAGATTCAAGTTCGTTAAAATCATGGACCCCGGAGATTGAATGGGGCCTCAAGGGGGGCATAAAAGTTTTACATACAAATTTATAGGAAAAATCTTTTAAAATCAACTTCTCAAGAACCACTGAGCCAGAAAAGCTGAGATTTATATGAAAGCTTCCTGATATAGTGCAGATTATAAATTGCTAAGATCATGGCCCCCCGGGGGTCGGATGGGGCCACAATAGGGGGTCAAAGTTTTACATACAAATATATAGGAAAAATCTTTAAAAATCTTCTTCCCAGAACCACTAAGCCAGAAAAGCTGAGATTTATATGAAAGCTTTCTGATATAGTGCAGATTCAGGTTTGTTGAAATCATGCCCCCCCCCCCCCCCCCCCTGGAGTAGGATGGGGCCACAATAGGGGATCAAAGTTTTACATACAAATATATAGGGAACATCTTTAAAAATCTTCTTCTCAAGAACCATTGGGCCAAAGAAGTTCATATTTACATGAAAGCTTTCTGACATAGTGTAGATTCAAGTTTGCAAAAACCATGGCCTCCAGGGGTAGGTTTGGGGCCATAATAGGGACTACGGTTTTACATGCAAATAGATATGGAAAATCTTCTGATATGGACCAAGGTGACTCAGGTGAGCGATGTGGCCCATGGGCCTCTTGTTTTTCTCTTCTTCTCACGTGGAATAAAATGATATAAAGAACTTTAACATACCTCAATAAATAAAAAAATAGATTTTTGACAGGAGGATATTCTGCCATGCGCGATAAAAATGATTACCTATTTGCCTGTGAAATTCTTGTTTATTGTTCAATTTCCCTGTGTTTGATATCATTGTCTTCGTCTCATAGAGACGAGAAAAATGGTGAAAGCAACATTGTTCTAGTGTGTATAATAAGATAATCACCCCGTAAAAGGATTGCACTTTACTCGTGGACAAAAAGTATCTCCAATTTCTAAAGTTTTAAGTCAATAACTTTTTTATTTTTTGAGCCACTAAAATTCTGATTACATATTCTTTCTCGACTCGTCGAGACAAACAATTTGATGTATAGATATCTGAGTTTTGGATTGGAGAACCTGGAGTCGGCCTTTTTATGTGGGAGATTTACCACACACAAAAAACCGACTCCAGGTTCTCCATACATATTGAGAGCTGGAACTTTTATTTTTAAAGCTATAATTTTGATATTGATATCATTTTTATCGTCTTCTCACGTGGAATAAAATGATATAAAGAACTTTAACATCCCTCAATAAATAAAAAATTCGATTTTTCAGTGGGGATAATAAGATGAATAAAAATATGTGAAGCGATATATTATTCTAGCTATTTGATCTAAAAAGTATTTCGTACTTTGTTTTCCATGATATAAAAGAGGACACGTGCTTTAGAATAAACGTTTACCACTGGATTACCTGGCACGCGCCTGCATGAGGAATACACAATGGCGCGTGCCGCAGATTAAACAACGCTACCTGTAAATTACCTGGCACGTGCCCAGATCGTCCCGCTCGTGCCACGGTACCATGTGGGAAGGATTCACCTGGACTACACAAGGGCGCGTGCCATTGAATAAACATTGCTACCTGGCACGTGCCTCAATGAGGGCACACGTTTTGCAGTATCATTAATATACTAATTCAACCAAATATAGAATTTAATTTTTGTTAATAATACGAAAAACGCAACAGACCACTGGGAGATCAGCGCTCCCCTCAACGGCCGTTCTGCTCCTCGGCAGATTATGTATCTGATTTTGCTGCTGCCGAGAAAGCGAGCTGTCCTCAACGGCCGCTCCGCTCCTCGCTGTGGCCTTAAAAGGGCAGCCAGAAAAACAACCCAATATGCTAACCTGCGTAGAATTTAATGCTCTTTACAACCAAAATATCAGCATTGCTCTATCTAGATTCGTATATGCACCCCGACGCGAATGCGGCCCACCCCCTGCCGCCCAGGAAGCGAATTTCGGTATTTTCGGCAGATACGGCAAAATGGACGGTCATTTCTTCCTCGGCGAGTTAATTGATCGACTTAAATTTATTTTTTCCCACATAGACACATTCTTCATGAATCTTTTGGTGCGTAGAACATGTCTTTATCGACCTGGGTAGTCCCCATACAGTTAAAATACGGAGGGCTACCCCTTTTGCTCTGTTTAGAGTCTCTATAGAGACGTCCTCTCTCTGGCCCCGTAAGGGCTGGAAAAAAAAAACCAAATCGAATATGCTACCCTGCTTAGAATTTAATGCTCTTTCTAACAAAAATATCACCATTGCTCTATCTAGCACCGTATAGGCACCCCGACGCGAATGCGCGACCCCCGCGGACCTGGAAAGCATTTTTCTTATTTTCGGTAGATGCGGCAAATTGGACGGTTATTTCTTGCTCGGAGAGTCAATTAATCGACTTTAATGTATTTTTTATACATAGATACATTCTTTATAAATCTTTTGGTGGGTAGTACATGTCTATAACTACTAGGGTAGTCTCCGTAGAGCTAAAATACCGAGGGCTACCCCTTTCCTATAGAAATCCGCCTTAGAGTCTTTATAGAGCCGCCCATTCTGTGGCCCTAAAGGGGCTGGGAAAAACAATCCAACATGGTACCCTGCTTAGAATTTAATGCTCTTTCTAACAAAAGTATCGGCATTGCTTTATCTAGCTCCGTCTAGGCACTCCGACGCGAATGCGGGACACACCTCACAGCCCCAGAAGCGAATTTCCGTATTTTCGCTAAATACGGCAAATTGGACGGCCTTTTCCACCTCGGGGAATTAAGTATTCGATTTTAATTTATTTTTCCTACAAAGATACATTCTTTAAGAATCTCTTGGTGGGTAGAACATGCCTATACCTACCTGAGTAGTTTCCGTAGATCTAAAATACCGAGGGCTACCCTTTTCATATAGAAATCCGCCATAGAGTCTTTATAGAGCCGCCCTTTCTCTGGACCTAAAAGGGCTTGGAAAAAAAACGATTAAACATGGTACCCTGCTTGAAATTTAATGCTCTTTACAACAAAAATGTCGGCGTGGCTCTATCTAGCTCTGTATAGGCACCTCGAGGCGAATGCGGGACCCCCTGCTGACCGGGAAAGCATTTTCCGTATTTTAGGTAGATGCGTCAAATTGGACGGCCATTTGTTCTTCGGAGAGTTAAATAATGGACTTTAATTTTTTTCCCCAAATAGATATATTCTTTATAAATCTTTTGGTGGGTAGAACATGTCTATACCTACAAGGGTAGTCTCCCTAGAGCTAAAATACCGAGGGCTACTATTTTCATATAGAAATCCGTCATAGAGTCTTTATAGACCCGCCCTTTCTATGACCCTAAAGGGGCTGAAAAAACAGTCCAATATGCTACCCTGCTTAGAATTTCATTGTCTTTCTAACAAAAATATCAGCAATGCTCTATCTAGCTCTGTATAGCCACCCCAACGCGAGTGCGGGACCCCCCGCCAACCAGGAAAGCATTTTCCGTATTTTCGGGAGATGCGGCAAATTGGAAGGTCATTTTTTCCTCGGAGAGTTGATTAATCGACTTTAATGTAATTTTTCCATATAGATACAGTCTTTACAATTATTTTGGTGGGTAGAACATGCCTCTATCTACCTGGGTAGTCCCCGTGGAGCTAAAATACGTAAGGCTACCCCTTTTATACGGAAATCCGCCGTATAGTTTTGATGCAGTCGCTCTTTCTATCGCCCTAATGGGGCTGTAAAAAAAACAACCCAATATGCTACCCTGCTTGGAATTTAATTTTCTTTACAACAAAAGTATCAACATTGCTCTATCTAGCTCCGTATAGGCACCCCGACGCGAATGCGGGACCCCCGCACAGCCCCAGAAGCGAATTTCCGTAATTTCGTTAAATACGGCAAATTGGACGGCCTTTTCCACCTCGGGGTATTAACTATTCGATTTTAATTTATTTGTCCCGCATAGATACATTCTTTATGAATCTTTTGGTGGGTAGAACATGTCTCTACCTTCCTGGGTAATCTCCCTAGAGCTAAAATGCGGGGGTACCCGTAAACATTTTTTCATTGAATTTAGGATGTATTCGCTATTTTGAATGCCAGGTAAAATTTTATTTCTTATAAGTAGTCTTTGAAATTCTCATAAATTGTCGACATGTTTCCTGTCTCATCGTTAATATCAAGATATTACTAGTAATTGCATTAATGAACCTTTTAACTCGTGTCAAAAATGCGAAAAAAATCCTTTTAGTCAATATCGCCGTTATTTTGTCCCCTTTTACGGGCGTCTGCGATTTCTTAATTTTAATAATAAAATAAAGTTTAGAATACTATTTTGTAGTAAATTGGGTGCTCTTTCCATTAGAATTTTCAGAATGACGATATCTTAATTGGTATGGGCACCAGCAGGGATTAAATATGGCACAGAGCCCGAATTCCACGGCCATTCGTTTTTGCGATTTGTTCGATGTAAGGAATTTCAATTGGTGCCTTTATTTCTTAACAGATTTTCAATTTTTTTCCCCACAAACATACATTATTGGGCTACAATTGCATCCTATTTTGTTTCCAATATGATGTCAAACATCGGACAAAGAGCCAATTTATATAGGGCACTTCCGTTAATTTTTCGAAAATTTCCATTTTCAATCCTTTATAAAATATTCATTTATCAATGGAATTATACAAACTTGGTGTCTAATTGTAGGTATTTACAAGCCCTTTCCAATGATATAAAACTTAATAAAATCCAAGCACCACAGATCAAATTATAAGCGGTCAAAATAATTACCGGTAAAAAAAAAATGGGGGTAGTCTACAGAAAACAGTCGGAAGGGGGTAGGCCTCAAAATGATATCGCCTTACAAATTTAATGCAACGTTACCTAATAAATTTGGAAACTTTTGATACTAGGAAGATCAATTTTGGGGCCTATTGAACGGAGATATACGCGCGCGAAAACGGACTAATTTTTGAAAATTAATTTTCGTGCGGAAGCCCCGATATCACGCGCTCTGGGTATCGTATTTATGCATAGAAATAAACAAACTTGGTATCAATCGATAGGTATTGAATAGATCTACATAATTATGAAAAAAATATATAATTTTACATGTAAAGATGTCTGCCAAAAGCCGAACATTTCAAAAAAGAGGTGGGTAGGGTTAAGAAAACAGTTAGCAAAAAATAGGCCTCAATACGATATCGCCTTCAAATTTTAACATAAAATGTCCGAAGGATGTACCTAGACAGGAAAATAGGTGCCAATGTTCTGTCGCATCCGATACCTGAGATACAGCCACTCAAACTGACATCGATATGAAATTTTTCGGTTTTCGTACAAATTCGGATTTGCGGTCCTATAGCTTCCGTATTTATTATTCGATCTTTACAAACTTGGTGTTGCTAGATAGGTATTGAACATATCTATCCATTGATATAAAGTTTTTTAATTGTACTATACCAAATAAAAATGTTATGGGCGGTCAAAAGTGGATTTTAAAAAAAAAGGGGGGGAGGTGGGTGTAAAAAAGACTTGGGTTCTCCTCGAAATACCCAAAATATTTAATGTAACTTTTTTTAATCTATAGTACACATAACTATCTACGTTTTGATACCGAGATTGTTAAAATATCACGCGCAATAATTTTTTTTTACGGCCGATTGAAATTGGTAAGGTCTGATAGAGAAATTTCGAAAAATGGCCCCCACCCCCAAAATCTTAAGAATTAATTTTTTTTTTATCATAAACGTGTTCTAGAAGCTCAAACTTACCTGCTAGTTTAAAAATTAATTGGATCAAAAAGGTGTGAATATCAAGGACGGCCTAACTTGAGTTCGTCTCCTTACAATGAGTGTGCTGTGGTATACTTATGATAATCAGTAAAGCTTAAACACTCTTTCTTTTTATGGCAATTTTCTGGGTCCCTTGAATGCATTTCTCAGCTCGTCATTCGCAGTTAATAAATTACATGTACATTTGAATATCGATAAATTTAACTTAAATAAATATTAAAACGATCGTACATTGTGAAAGTGTCGAACAAATGTAGAAAGAACAAGAGTTGCTAAAGAGTATACAATACTATTGTAATAAACACAACTGTCGGTTTTGGTGTTCTTACTGAAGCAGTCTGTATATTTATTTCAGTCCAATTTCTGTAGTTGGAGTTGATCCCTTTAAATTGTAAAAGTCAGCCGTCGATTGTAAAAGTCAACCTCTTAGTAAAACTCCTATGACACTTCTGTTGCCAATTGTGAAGAATCGACAACAACATATTGAAGAACACTGCTTTCTTCTCTGCTTGATTGGAAAAGACCGAGAATATTATCAACGAATCAACCGCTGGAAAAAACCTAATGTCACGAAACAAAAATAAAACACCCACCGCAAAATATTGTTTCCCCCCAAAACCATTCAATACAGGCAAAGTCGTAAGCAAAACGCCCATGATAATTTCTGACTAATTCCAAACTGCATAAATTTTCATGTTTATAAAATCTAAATGTGGCGTTTAAATGAAATGTCGATAGGCACACAGAAGCTTCAGTCGGTTACATGACACAGTTGTACACCTGGTTGCGGATCAATGATCTTTAAAAGACCTACTTTAAAACTACCCAAGCAGCCGCCATTAGTGTGAACCTGAGGAATGCGGAAGAAACATTGAAAAGTTTGTACAAGACACTCTTTACGGGTAAATTATAAAATGGATATATCACAAGGACGCTGAGTTCTCCATTATTTAAAAAACAAAGCATTCAATTAGTAGTACAAGTGATAAGGTGGAGCCATTCAACGATCTGACTGCAAATGGCTGTTCTTCAAAATACCCCCGGACCCGCAGAAGGGTAAGTTACCTGGTAAATATAAATCCTGGGGCGCTGTGTTTTATTTTTTATATTGAAATACACTATATTATAACTTATGTAACGTGTTTTTTATTAATATAAAACAACGTGAATAATAGCGTAATGATTTAGTACGTTTTGAGACCGTGACTAACAACATGCATGACGTCACAGTGTATACAGATACATAAGTCTAGTTCATGTACCCACGCGTCATGTACATAATTAGTATTCGTTTAATGTAGATCAAATCAATGCGATTTAATCCAAATGTAGATGATAGAAACCAAATGCTGAATGGTAAAACTGGATGAATATGGTTGTTCTACAACCATTAAATTTATATATCAGGGGCGGATCCAGGAATTGCGGTTAGGGGATGCAACTTTTTGATACAGGAGGTCTGGGGACCGACGAGGCCAATTTCCTACAAGCTCCTAAAGTTTTTATAGATTTTATAGGGCAAGAAATATGTCTCCTATGCACTCATGTAAACTTATCATTCTCTATCATTTTTGATAAGGTGAAATCAATAAAATGGTGCAAATTTTAAGAAGATTTGGAAAAGTAAAAAAAAAAAAAAAAGCATGCAAGTTTAACTAATAAAAGTAATTCAATAGATTAAAAGATTTTGTCTTTTTATCTTTCCGAGAGTCACGGGCACTTGTTTCTGTAGATAACTTATGACCTCTGAGGTCGTATTTACCGAAACAAGTGCCTGTGCTGAGAGTGAGTGAAATTATTTATTCTTCTATCGTTCACTATTTTTCTAAACAAGAAATCACGGTTTTACCTTAAATTTGAAAAAAAAAAAATCAGGGGGCGGCTGAGTTAAACTTCGCATTCTTACACCTTTAATTTGCTTAATTACGTCTCATGCAAAGTCGGACGAAAAGAATCTTCATAATGCCAAGGGTTTGTGATTACGCACCCTCCCTATTTATGTGGCGGGTACGCGATCACAAAACCTTGACATTGTGAGAATGGAGGAAAAGTAAAATTGATGTGCGAGTCCTTATTTGTGAATAAACACCATTTTTTTCCTGCGGAAATTGAGTTTTATTGACTTTATTATTATTATGGGCCGACCCCTTATATAAGTTTGTAGAAGTCGCCTGCGTTTTTGCGGGACTGCTGTTTAATACCATGGAAATTAAATGTTCTAATAATGAATGATACGTTGGTATATTTAGGGCATGCATTTTTTTTTTTTTTTACTTCTTATTTTGGGAAATATCATGTCGTTCACACGAGATAATTATCTCGTTCGCGTGACTTATTTTCTTGTTTACACGACTTATTATATCGTGCGAACGACATAATTTCCTTAATTTTTAAAAACTTTTATTGTGTGTAGTCAATTTTGAATACCAAACAGGATTGTATATTTCTTTAATATGAAATTCCACTGTGTCATCATGAAAACTCAAATGAAAATAAAGAGGGTTTTAATTAGCAACATTCAGCTTTCTATAATTGTGTTTATAATTAGGTATTTACATATGTTTTACAGTAGTGCTATATGCTTTCTGGATGACTAATACCTTTTTTATGTTATCGTGTATCATTGGTTTAAATTCCTCAAAACCCAATGCCTCTACCAATACGTAGAAAGTCCTAACTTAGGGAATTTTACATTGTGGGGGGATTTCATATTCAAACAAGGTTAAGTTTAACCATGAGTAAGGTGTGCAAAAATCCAAGCTAGACTCATTTTAAATTAGTTACCAAGTTTTATATTCCTGTTTTGGTGGCTTCCAAAATACATGTAATGAAATAAAGAAAATATGTTTTTTTTGTGTGAAATAATCTTATAAGGGACATACACTTTAACCAATCAATTGCTTAATCATGATATTCACCATGAAAGCGCAAGTGAATTCACGCACATCTTTTATGCAGAGAATGAATAATTTTAAGGATATTTCAAGTTGCCGAATTTACACTCTCATGCAATTTTTTTTTTTAACTTTGATGTCACCACCCTCGCTCAAAGAAATCAAAGAACGTATTTTTAATAGATATTCAGATTTGTCCATGTAGTTTATTTCTTTTATTTTGCAAAAGTTCTTTGTTTTTCGAAGAAATAACTTGTTAATTCCACTTACACAAAGAGTACTATTAGAGGCACATGGTTGAAATTTACAACTTTCATCCATACTAAATACTGAAGTCAACTTCTGAATACCATAGACTTTGGTCAGTTAATTATATAGTAAGTGTAAAGTAAAAAAAAAATACAAAACTTATCTCGTGCAAAAAACATAATAAGTCGCGCGAACGAGATTTTTATGTCGTGCCAACGAAATATCTGTTAAATGCACATAATTTTCCTTAACGCCCCACCACTTTCAAACTAAATTTGAGGAATGTTAAATATAATGAAAATCAGTGTGTGAAAATCAATGTCGGATCGCGTAAACTTACAGGAGTTTACCCCTTCCCCAAACTATTTAAATTTAGATCTTTTATCCTATAATCAATTTGATGCAGTAATAATGTTCGCGGAAAAAATTAAGTACCATATTCTGATATATCTCTTTCTTTCTGTCGCGCTCTCTTTTTAAAACCAAAGTCAAAGGGGCCTGTGTGTTGCAACATCAGTAGGCCCACCCCTCTAGATCAGCTGATGTAATGTACATGCGTTGTTGCACATATAACATCTGGTCGTCCAAAATATTGAACATTAATAATGAAGAATTGATGATATGCTAAAGATGTCTTGACCCTGATCTAAATAAATAGACGACTAATATTTACAGAATTTGTGACATCATGACCCAACGCAGCCTAAAAAACAAAAATCACACAATCAACATTTGAATAAAATCAGAGACTTAAAACATTTGACAGTCACATATTAGTTTTAATGAATTGAGGACCGCATCGTGGTGTGTGTCCTCTGTATTTAGGGGAAAGTAACTCCCGCTGCATTGTGAAACATGTATTCTATTTAGAGATTTTTTATTCAAATATAATATTTTTTACCATTTTAACGTGCAACGTCACGGAAAAGAAATTATATTTAGTCGATGTGAAGTACAAGTATATATCCTGTTTTTTTGTTTCGATCGATCGGACATGCGTAAACTCTCTCTCTCTCTCTCTCTCTCTCTCTCTCTCTCTCTCTCTATCTCTCTCTCTCTCTTGACTGAATAGTCCAGGGCAGAGTCCCGGGGGGACGATTATAGCAAATCAGGGCCCCCTAAAGCATTTAAAAAGCTTCTTTTTAAACAAAATATATTTAATACTTGACCACAGTTTTTGTTTAAACATGATTTTAAGAATGAGTTAAGATACGTGACTTTCAATAATGGACTCCGTGTCCAATCTTTACATAACACGTAATGCGACGGCGTAATGTAAATTAAATTACAGAATGTATCACAGACATTGGCGATGACCATCAATTTAGTTGGCATCATATAACCACCTCTCAGCATCTGTAAGTTTATCTCTAATTTACATTAAGCTACCGTGTACGTTGTGCCTTTAAAATTAATGATTTGGAATTGTTGCAGTTTCACACACTCTCTCTTCTCTTATCTTTCTCTCAATGATGCAGTTTTTTCTATATTTGTTTTGGTCACAGAATAATGTGCAGCATGGACACGATTTAAGCTGAACATTTTCAAATTTTATCTTCTTTTTTTTTTCATTTTTAATGTTTAGGATGCTTAACTACGGTATTTCTAATAGTCAGCAAAAATTTGAACGTCAGCTGTCGAAGTATATGGGGGATACAGAGCTCACAATTCATTGTTATGGTTGATTGATTGTTTTGATGTTTTTCGCCACATTCAACATTTTTTTAATCCGGTTTATGTTGTGTAAACAAGGCTCGTGCCAAGATTTTCTTTACATGTTGGTTAAATATGCTAGCAAATGTTTCTTAGAACCGATTTTGTTTCCATTTTCAAGTTATATCTTAACACAATTGAATAGTTTCTAGTGTTTGGTACATCTCATTTTGTTTTCTATCAAGCAATCTATATGTAAACAAAAACATGGCACGAGCCTTGTTTAGATAACAAAATATTGAGAGTGATGTATCTCACTTGTAACCCAACAACTGATATTCAAATTTTGGTTAAGTGATAGAAACATTTTCAAGTTAGTTACGCATTGTAAACACTAAAAATGAAAAAAAACAAAAAAAACAATTCAGCTCAAATCGTGGACACGCCCCTTTAATGACCCCCCCCCCCCCCCCAACACACACACATTTAATTCGTTCATCGCCGGATTGGATTAACATGTCTCTAAATTTTACCAGCCCTCAAGGTGTAATTTTATCGCTCTTTTAAAGAAGGGAATATTCTTTGGAACACACCATATTTGATACCCCCCTCCTGTAGCGATAGTAGATGAGCGGATCATAGGATCTAATTTTAATTAGATTGTAAACATGTGAACAGCACCTGGATATGGGGTTAGTTTTGTTTGCGGGTAAAAATAAACAGAAAATATTGTGTAGGGTGTTGTTTTAAAGTCTAATGACAAGTGGTATCTATAATCGGGTTCGATGTTTGAGACGAAAATAAGCGATAAATCCAATTTGTCGAAGTGAATTTCGCGCCTTTGCCGCTGCGATTAAAGCGACATCACATCAAGGTGCAGCAGACGACAGGGCTGAGACTATAATCCTAGTTTTTCTTCGTGTGTGTAGATCTAATACATGACTGCTAAACTCAACATTGCCAGCAGAGACGAGGGAACTAAGACTACGGATAAAAGTATCTAAACGTGGTAAAGTAAGAATGTTGATGATTGTCAAACACAGGTCTCCTTTATTCAGAATTTCCTTTGATCACTCTAGGCCTGATTCCCGAAACGACATTACACTTACCCCGGCAACGGGAACACGTAATTATTTATATATATAATAATATAATTATTGCCTCTTTTCTTAATGTTTGCTTGTAAGAGTTATCGCTCCTTTCCCTGAAATACATGAATACATTTACATTGGGCCAAGAAAATTGGCCAAGATTGGGCAAAAAAATATAGTATGTTGGTTTCCACTTTCACGGTTTTTTCACTCAATTTTTTATAGGGACATTTTCTAGGGTAGGTAGGGAAAGTGGAAGCCAACATATATTATTTTTGGCCTTGGATATGAATTCGCTTAGCAATACTAGGGCTGGGTATCGTTTGGAAAATTTCGATACGATACATATTGCAATACAGAGAGACGATATGCGATACGTATTGACGATACAATGTAAGTAGATTTACACTTAATTTTGAGGATTAAAATGATTAAATAATAACAAAAATAAAGCTTCGCCTATTCTTTTTCTCTCATTTGCATAGTGTTAGCTTGAATTAATATATCATAAAAGGCAATTGTGCATGAAATTATTATCTATTTGTTTTTATCAATATTGTTAACATATTTTCTCTTCATGAAAACAAGGGCATCCATATTCTCTGTCTTTAAACAAACCCTAAGGCCTAGATAAATAAAGTGTGTGTTTCCGGTCCCCCGACCGACCCTAAAATATATTAGCCGACCATGAAAAATTTATACACCGATATACTTCCCGGAAGTAAACAATTCTGGTTTCACTATTCCTTATCTCGATCATTTCCGTGTTTGAGAAAATACGTATTCCTTTACGTATTAAACAAAAATGTTCTGAGAGCGATTTCTCCGGGGGGGGGGGGGGTGCAGCGTGTTTGTCTTGCCAAGCATATTGCTGGCAATTATGATAGGAAAATGCAAACATCAAGAGGGAAAAAACTTTATGGTAAAAACAATGAAACATTGTTTAGTATTTTTGAGAAGCATCATGAAGGGCTATCTGATTGGCCAAAGCACTGCGAAACTACAATATTATGTTGGCCAAATAAATCGCATTCCAAAAACATGGAGCCGTATGAAGTTCAGGGCAGTATTTCTGTTGGTGATTTAGCAAGATTTGAAATGAAATATTTAGAGTTTATTTGTGAACCAGACGTTGACCCTACATTAGATGCAGGGTTGTTAGTGGCAACTGAATCAGCGACCAAAAAGGCTATTGATGCCTTCCAGGTTTTAATGTCGAAAAGACGAACATTTCAATATTAAGAACAAAATACCCAGGTAGCTTTTGCATAACTATGTCGGTGTAATATGCATTTTTCAAAATAGTTTTACATGTACACAATATGCTTTAATCCTGATATAAAATGTCATATTGTCAAAGTTGAATTTTAAACAATATAATGTTCAAATAAAATCAAATATTTACCCTACCTACCTACCCTATTTTTTTTTTCAGGCTGGAATAGGAAACGCACTGTTCATTTATCTTGGCCTAATTGCTGGTACAATATATCCCACTCTAAGTCTAAGGCAGCAGAGGAAATTATTGTTAGGATGAATCTGCACATATGAATTATAACTTCATTTATTTGTTCATATATTTCTTCATACAAAAATTGCGACTGCAGATCACGTTCGACTCTGATCACTACATACATCATTCATCGATAGACTTCTTGCCATTTTTCTGACAGTTAGCTTTACATGTCTGATGTCATAGCAAATGTGTTGTTAAATTACTTGTACCACCAGAGCTTACGACCTCTGTTTCACAAACTTTACACTTTGTTTTTTTCAAGCTACAAATATGTAATATTTGAAAACTGAGACCACGATATCGTCACCACTCGCACACTTTCGACACATGTTTGTGTTGTATGCAGTCAAGGAGCAAATGACATTTAGATAGTTCGTTCGTATATTTTCAATTTATTTGTTAACTCGTTCATGAAATCTCGCTTAAGATACGTTAATGACCACTCTTAATATATTAAACGATACGAGACTCGCTGTATCGGTTATCATATTGCACAAAAATACCGATGTATATCGATAATCGATATATTGATCGAGCCCTAAGCAATACATGTACTGTCTAGCCCTTGGCATTATATCCTAACACTACATCGAAGGCACCACAGATTTTCTAAAAATCACAAATGCAAACATACGAACATTTCTTGTAAATCATTTTAGCTCACCTGAGCTTTTCTGATTGCCTGTTGTCCGTCGTCTTTCCGTCTGTCTGTAAACTTTTTACATTAAGAGTTTCAACTTCTTCTCCAGAACCACTGGGCCAATTATAACCAAACTTGGCCAAAAGCATGCTTGGATAAAGGGCTTTCAAGTTTGTTCAAATGAAGGGTCATGTCAAATTCAAATGGGAGATAATCACAAAAAAGGCAGATATATGGTTGGGTCATTTAAAAATCTTCTCAAGAACCGCTGGACTAGAAGAGCTGAAATTTGCATGAAAGCCTCCTGACATAGTGCAGATTCAAGTTTATCAAAATCATGGCCCCAGGGGGTTGAATGGGACCACAATAGGGGATCAAAGTTTTATTTTAAAATATATAGGAAAATCATTAAAAATCTTCTCAAGAACCACGGGGCCAGTAAAGCTGAGATTTACATGAAAGCTTCCTGACATAGTGCAGATTCAATTTTGTCAAAATCATGGCCCCCAGGAGTAGGTTAGGGCAACAATAAGGATCAAAGTTTTACATGCGAATATATAGGGAAAATCTTTAAATATTAACCAAGGTGAGTGATGTGGTCCAAAAGCTCGCTTACATGCATTTTTTGCGTAATGTTGAGGTCTTATATCGCTTCTTGCAAATCGGTTCAAAATTCTAATATTTGTACATGTATGTAACATTGAAATAAAATCAAAATCCTCACACAATATCCCACTACACCTGTACACATGTGTAAAAACATGCCTTCAATATAACCCCATGTGAACTGAAAACACACGGCTTCAAAAGATTTATATAACTGATGTAACCAGTGAAAGATAGACTTTTCCTCTAGCTGTCCAACACCCCCCCCCCCCCCCCTCAATTTAATATAATACGTTGGATGAAAAAGTGAAATTAAGGAAGATTCAGCGATCTTATATATATAAATCCTATAGATGAAGAATACAAAAGACTTTTGTACTTTTAGTGTATGACAAATACATTCCCTGGAAACACCAGAGGTACAGGGTTTTCACTTCCTTTTCATTGAAGAGGCCTATAAAGGATTTGAGGAGGCCCAAAAAATTTGGGGGGGGGGGGGGGGCTGGGGAAATTTTTGAAAATCAGGTCGCAAAATCCTGCATTCTGGCACATTCTGAGGGTAAATTTATTGTTTAAAATATGTGAAATTATATATCTTTTTTTCAGGTATTTCAGCAAAGTGCATAAAATATGACATTCAGTCGTCAGCATTCAAATTCAGATCTATAACAAAAAGTTTGTTTTCAAATAAAAATGAATCATGATCAATTAAGTCCCAGAAAATTTTGAAAATCAGGAACGCAAAATCCAGTATTCTGGCCCAGGTTTAAAATTTGTTTTATTTTTAACCTTTAGATCGCTTTGGATTTGACTGTTCACACATTTTTGTTATACAGAATAATTAAAATAGATAAAAACTTGTTGAAATGACAAATTTTAAATGTCAATAGTTTTAAAAAATGTTAATTCATAAATCTGTATAAATTAATTGTGGATATTAGGGAAATCATGTATAATAGACATACAGTAGAAGAAATACCAGCTTTGGAGTTATTGCCCTTGACAACATTTTTTTAATTAGAAAGAATTGATAATCTATGGAAAATATAAACTTTTTTCAAAATCAATCTTAGTTAACCAAAATTTTTATTTTATGCAGTGATTAAAATTCCTCCGAAAGAAAATTGATAAAGATATTTGCAAATACCTATGACATCAAACGAGGATCGATTAACCTTAACTTCTTGAAAACTACCAGACCAATTTTTTTCGAATTTGGTATGAAGACATTGGGACAAGGGGGACGTAAATTGTAAATTTCAGATCTCCAGCTCTCCTGGGACCTTAGGGAGCAGGGCAAAAACTGTCCAAAATTGACAACTTTTCAAAATTCTTCTCAAGAACCGCACACGTGTAAGAAAAACTAAATCATTAATGCATGGTGATGGAGAGCAGGAAGGTTTCTACCGAAATTGTAAATTTCATGATCCCGGGTTAGAGGTTCTGACCCCAGGGCATGGCCAAACTTGTTATATAGTGTGTATGTGTAAAACAATTAAATAACACTTAAATAACATCTTCTTTATTGCTGTTGATACTAAATTGAAACTAAATGGATAAAGCAGGTAGTCGTTTACCAATATTGTAAATTTGATCCCCAGAGTAAGGGTTCTGACCCCAGGGTGAGGCCAAACTTAGTATATAGTATTCATGTGTAAGTTTGCTGATAAATATGCACTGTATAAAGTCTAAATGTGTTCATAGGAATAGCAGAAAAGGGTGTACAAAAAATGGTACATTTCACAACCCAGGGTTAGGCAAATTCAACTTAATTAGTAGATTATCATTCAGGGTCATCAAAAAGTATGGGGCGGATGGGAGGATTTTATTTTCTTATTTTTATTTTATGAGAAAAATATTAAAGACAAACGTTTTTTGGTTGTTTTTTTTTCAACAGATGCGTATCATTTAATGCCAGTGGATATCAATCTATGCTCTTTGACAGATGAATTCCAGGTTAAGCTTTAATTTGAAACAGAAATATACCCAACTTCTTCAAGATTTACGCCTGTAAGAACGCGAGAAATTAGGAAAACCATATTGTTCGATTTTCTTCCCGTGGCTTTTTACATTCCTCTACCGGAAATGTAAACAAAAAGTGTAAAGTCCAGAGTCGGAGATGAAAATATTCCGAAAATCGCAAGTTTCGCAAAATAACAAAAATTCGGGTCGGGCCAATTTTGGAAGGGCGGGCGGGGATGATAATATATCAATTAACTTGAATTGGCCTTATGACTTAAGGATGAGTCTAAATTAGTCATATGTTTTGATGTTTTAATGTTAATACACCTATTATTTAAAGCCTTTCATCAGTGTATGCACCTAAAAACAAATAATCCGGAAATCATTTAAATTTTGTTCAGATTTTCTTTTATATGTACATCAGAGTTTGACATTTACTTTTTTGAGCACTAGACCAGTCGGGCTACTTCAAATGATTTTTACTAGACCTGACCTTACATCCACTAGCCCTGACCAACTTTCCAGAAAAAAAACCCATTGATTGTTTCTCCATATTTAGATACTTAATTAAAATGACAAACGTTAAGTTTCAACTAAAACGTATTTAATTGTCTCAAAAAAATCTTTAGTCTCGTCATTCAATTTGATGTTTTTATTTTCAAACGCATTTTCTGTTTCTTTAAATTCTACCTGGCACAGAAATTTTTTAGTCAATTTATTAGAATAAAATGCCCTCAACCACTTTTTTTAAAATTTCTATTTCATAAGCCCTGCTTTGTTTCTTCCCTACCTATTCCTTTTTTTCTGAATCTCTCGGGACATCTTTCCTTGAGGACGAAAAGTCGTATTTGAATATAGAGACATTTCCGCACACGTGTCAACACCGAAAAATGGCTGTTTATGATGTAATATATTAATTTTATAGACGCTTTCTTATCTTCAATTAAGATAAACTTTTCTTTTTTTTCAAATGAAAATAAATTCAGTTTATATCTATTTATCCGCAACATAACTTTACACACATTAACATCGAGTAAATTTCATAAAACATCACTTCCGACAGCGACTATTAATAGAACTAAAAATAGAGATTATGTCATCACGCGGTTCAATGTTGCTTGTTAACTCTTCACAGTGATTTTTTTTAGTAAAGAATAAAATATCTTATTGTTTATAGTAAAGTTTCTTGTTTATTTTGTCAACACGACCAGTCGGACTGGTAAATCGACAATTTACCCGACCGGAACTATCATCTAGTAGACTCGGTCGGTCGGGCGTGCCTTAGTGTCAAACCCTGTACATGTATGTCAAACCAGATCAAAGGTTTTAGCAAACAAACAAAATGGTGAGAGAATTAACGGTTATAATAACAACGACATTCAACAGTCAGATAAAGGAGTCGGACTCTGATAACTTTCAGACATTGTGATTATAAATAAATTCCATTAGGAACAAAGAAAAATTCAGATGTTTCCATATGTTTAATGATTCTGCTATCAATGATCAATCTATTGTTCCCGCTAAGGTCCACAAATACCTGTTAATGTCTAAAAAGCATATCAAAATATATACTATGACTCACTTAGCATATCAAACCGTAATGATCTAAACAAATCAAACACTTGTCTGAATTTTATAAATGCAGAAGATAATAAATATGAGACACCGGAGCAAATAAAAAGGTTTTATATAAATATTCATTCATTCAATAATTTAATAGTAAAATAATCATGACATGGAATTTGTTGTTTTTTGTGAACCTACTGATGATTTAAAGCTTAAAACTAAAACTTGTAAAAGTATCGTTTATGATGCAATAGGTAATAATAAGTTTTGGCAATAAATCTTTGACATTTAGACTTTGACAGAGGTGCCGTCGCGTATCTCAGTATTTAAAAGTTAGGATCGCAGGTGTTTCAGATGAAATATGAATATTCATGTAAGTATGGACTTTAAAATCAGAGGTCCCGTGTCATGACTGACATTAGCACTTAGAAACTTCCTCACTACTACTGCCCTGAATCTAAATTTGTGGGACTTCTGCCACTGGTGAAGTCTCAATATGAGTGTAAAGTTATTGATGGGACATTAAACGCACACTGTTTATTATTCTCATGTAAAATGGTAAAAATAACGAAGAGTGGTCATAATTATCTACATTATCTCACACAAAATGTATCAGTAGAATTCTCTATATTATCTCTACACAAAATATATCAGTAGAATTCTTTATTATCTCTAAACAAAATGTATCACAATAATTCTCTATATTATCTATATACAAAATGTATCAGAATAATTTTCTATATTATCTCTACACAAACTGTATTGGAAGAATTCTTTATATTATCTCTACACAAATGTATCAGAAGAATTCTCTATATTATATCTACACAAAATGTATTGGAAGAATTCTCTATATTATCTCTATACAAAATGTATCAGAATAATTCTCTATATTATCACTATATAAAATGTATCGAAAGAATTTTGTATATTATCTCTCTACAAAATGTATCAGAATAATTCTCTATATAATTATCTCCACACAAACTGTATCAGAAGAATTCTCTATATTATCTCTATACACAAAATGTATCAATAGAATTCTCTGTATTATCTCTACACAAAATGTATTGGAAGAATTCTCTATCATCTCTAGACAAAATGTATCAGAATAATTCACTATATTATCACTACACAAAATGTATCAGAACAATTTTCTATATTATCACTACACAAAACGTATCAGAAGAATTCTCTATATTATCTCTTCACAAACTGTATCGAAAAAAATATCCATATTATCTCTCTACAAAATGTATCAGAAGAATTCTCTATATTATCTCTACACATAATATATCAGAAGAATTCTCTATATTATCTCTACACAAAATGTATCGGAAGAATTTTCTATATTATCTCTATACAAAATGTATCAGAATAATTCTCTATATTATCACTATATAAAATGTATCGAAAGAATTTTCTATATTATCTCTCTACAAAATGTATCTCTATATTATCTCTACACAAACTGTATTAGAAGAAGTCTCTATATTATCTCTACACGAACTGTATCGGAAGACTTTTCTATATTATTTCTACACAAAATCTATCGGAAGACTTTTCTATATTATTTCTACACAAAATCTATCGTAAAAATTCTCTATATTATCTCTACACAAAATATATCAGAAGAACTCTCTATAGCTTATCTTGTTTTCCTACAGGTGAGAAGACTTGGATGAATTGACATCACAGAGAAGGAAGAACGGAAGCCATTGTTATATGGTGGTACAATGTATCAGCTGTTCTATCACTTCATGCATATCGAGATTTCAGATAAGATACCCCAGAATTCATAGCTTAAGCAATGTTTTCTTTGACATTCAATTTTATTACTGATAACCCTATGTTACTGTAAATCTATTCGTTTTCCTGCTAAGGTGTACAAATGTTAAATTCTTCATTGCTTTTTTAGCTCACCTGAGTCGATGTGGGGGGCACAATATGGGAACAGCAATTTACATGGGGAAAAAATGGGCAAATCTTCTCAAGAACCACTGAGCAAAAAAAGTTTCCAAAACATTTCTTTTAGTGATGTAACCAGTGAAAATAGACTTTTCTTCTATTCTTCTAGCTGCCACCTCCCCCCCCCCCCCCCCCCCCTCCTCCACTGCAGGGGATCAAAGTTTTGGATACAAATATACACTGGACCAGAAAAGTTTACGTTTACATGTAAGCTTTCTCACATAGCACTGATTCAAAATCTCTCAGGGGCTGGGGTGGGTTTAGGTAGGAGCCATAACAGGGATTAAAGTTTGACAATAGAATATGTAAGGGAAATCATTCTGAGAATTTCACTTTTTAAATGGCATAAATAGTAGGTTTATGTCTTTTTGATGCGTCATAAACCTATAGCATTTGACATACACCTGACCAAAACTCCTTGCAGGGAATGCACCACATGTCCCTCCCCTCAAAATGCATCCATACTCGTCTGTTCAGCCATTGTGGTTTGAATTTACGTTTTCTTGTTGTTTTTTTTCATATAGCTTGCGTTTTTCTTGTTCTGATTTGTTTGTTTGTTTGACACCATTTGGTTTAATACCGGGCTTTGTGCCATCAAAATATTTTAACTGTAGAACCATTTACATGTCATTTGTTGACCTTCATCTCAAATTATATTGGCTAAGTCAGACGTATATTATTTTCTTTTAACATTCTTGCAGTATTTGAATATTTGCGAAATAAAGAAAAAAGGACAACTCTTGTTATATTGTTAGGGAAAATTTCAATTTAAAACTCGATCCCAATAAAATTCATCAATGCAGATAAAAAAAAACATCAACATTTAAAGACATTCGAATCATACTCTGAACATTTTGTCTAGAACACTAGTCATAATCTTCAAACCACTTACACACTTAAGTCGTATATTCTAAAATCAATGGGAGCACAATCCAGGTCCCAAAATAGATTTTGACGATTGTAAGGGAAAATATGTATTTTAAGTGCATTATCACACACGTACCATAATTATTTATTTGTTTCTTTGAATTTGGCATAGACAATTCGGGATATCTTATTTGCACATGACATGGTACAACCTCATTTGGCATAGCCGCGGTCTATCGGTTAAATTCTGAGACTGGAGAATCTTTAAATATGGGTTAAAGTGACTCGGGTGAGCAATGTGGCTCATGGGCCTCTTGTATTAAATATCCTACAGTTGCCATATCACTGCATAGATTAATTCAATACTTTAGTTTTTCCACAGGTGATAGCAGTTAGATTTATCAGCATCACAAGATAACAGCTAGATATACCAACATCACAAGGAGAGAAGAATGGAAAACGTGTGGTAACAATAGTAACATTGATAGATAGGAACTGATATTGTTTAGTATAGGTTTATCCTCAAATCAAACTAAAAGCCCAGCTGAAGTTTGTTTTTTTAATCAACAGTTTTAAGTCATCTGAGTCTTTCAGGTGACTTACTACCATTGGTCATCGTCCGTCGTCGTGTGTCGTCCGTTACCAAATTTACATTTTAACTTCTTGAAAACTACACTGCTAAATGTTACCATTTCTGGTGTGGAACATCTTTGGGATCAAAGGAAAATAAATAATTGACTGTAAAATCTATGACCTTGCCACTACTGGGGCCTCATGGATGCATGGGGCCAAATATTCTTTATGAGACTATATATGAAAAATCATCTCTACTCCCACAGATGTGGGGTAAAAACTAAATGCATAATTATGATATCCATAAAGCCTGAAATGTGTGGAGAAAACCATTGCAGTTGATGAAATCTTCAAAAATCTTCCTGTTCACTTCTAGAGACGAAAGAGTCAAACTATTTAGCATGATTATGATGTATACATGTTATAGGCAATACCAGTCCTTTACCATAACTGGGAGTTGATAACCCTTGGGATCTGGAAATCGTCTATCAAAATACCTTAGTGTTCTTTACTTTTGGACAGAAACCGTCAAATGGTTGATATAATTTAAAACTTGTGTAATGCAATAACACTGACTGAAAAATAAAACTTGTTGAAAACGCATTTTTTTAAAAAAAGATCCTTACTCCTGAACTTCAATAGGGCAAACTGCTTGCATAATAACTTATAGTTATATCAATATATCTATACCTATAGCAAGCAACTATCCCTAATCACCGTTAGCGAACTGTTAGCTATACATATGTAATTACTCATAACGAGCAACTAGTTATAATTAACTAAAGAAAACAACTAGCCATTGTAATTACCTAAAGCAAACAACTCGCCGTCATTACCTATAACGAGCAACTAGCCATTATAATTACCTATAGCGAGCAACTAGCCATCATTACCTAGAACGAGCAACTAGCCATTATA
Source organism: Ostrea edulis (assembly GCF_947568905.1). NCBI lineage: Eukaryota > Metazoa > Mollusca > Bivalvia > Ostreida > Ostreidae > Ostrea > Ostrea edulis. Next base: position 45,155,151 of record NC_079173.1, on the reverse strand, counting down.
ATTACCTATAACAAGCGACAAGCCACAATTACATAGAGCAAGCAACTCGTCATCATTACTTAGAGGAAGCAACTAGCCATAATTACCTATAACAAGCAACTAGCCATCTTTACCTATAGCGAGCAATAAACCGTTAATTACCAATAGTGAGTAACAAGACATAATTACAAATAGCGAGCAAATAGCCATCATTACCTATAGTAAGCAAGCAGCTATCAATACCTTTAGCGAGCAATTTGCAATCATGACTTACAGCAAGCAATTAGCCATAATTACCCCTAACAAGTAACTATCCAACATTACCTGTAGTGAGCAATAAACCATAATTATATATAGCGAGCAATTACACAGCATTACCTAAAGCGAGCAAATAGTCATAAGTACATATAACATGCAGCTAGCCATTATAGTTACCTATAGTGAGCAACTAGCCATAACTACTAATAGTGCGCGACTAACTTTGGTTACCTATAAAGAGCAATTAGCCATCATTACTTACATAATTCTTAGAAATATTCTCCTCTACACCCGAGCAAATAGAAAAAATATCGAAGTTGTTAGTGTATAGCACCTGTAAACAAATTTATATAAAAATTGTCATGTCTGTCTGTCTACATGTCCATCTTCTGTCCTTCCCTATTAATCTGCATCAGGGAGACAACTTGTAATAATAACATTTAATGATCAGTCAACATATTTGAAATCCTTCTGTTCCTCAAGATTGAAAATTGCAATCATTGAACCATCAATGTACAACACTTGCAACAGACATTTAAGGATTTTGTGTGCGATACTCAGGTGACCGTTTCTGTCCATTGGTCAGTAACCTAAATGTTGAACTTTAATGGATTGATATATCAGTAGTTAAAGTTGTTTCTAAGAAACTGTTTCAATAAGATGAATGATAATTTATCGCCACGTTGATATTGTGATTTCTTGATTTTTTACAGGTTCATACTGGACTTTCATGAGGTCTTGCAGAACTGAGAAAAGGAAGTCGATGTCAAAGTGGTAATGTTCCTATTACACATAAAGTGGTAATGTTCCTATCACACATAAAGTGGTAATGTTCCTATCACACATAAAGTGGTAATGTTCCTATCACACATAAAGTGGTAATGTTCCTATCACACATAAAGTGGTAACGTTCCTATCACACATAAAGTGGTAACGTTCCTATCACACATAAAGTGGTAATGTTCCTATCACACATAAAGTGGTAATGTTCCTATCACACTTAAAGGGGTAATGTTCCTATCACACCTACATATAGTTTTATCCTTGGATTCTGGTCTGTCTGTCTGCAACTTTGATTTGATCTGATCCTCTGAATTTTACAAGATATAGATTTTATACTTGAAAAACTAAAAAGTCAGTGATTTAACTGATTAAGTTCAAGTTCAAAATCAAGAGTCAAATTTGCTAATAGCATACATGGTTGTGCAAGTGTAGTCTTAGTGCATTGTTGTTTCAGTTCCATTGCTCTAAGCTGACGAGTCACTTTAAGATATAATTTTCATTTTTGAAGTTACACGAAGGTATGAATTGCGATATTTCACATCAGCATACTTCATGAAGCATTACACAGTGTTTTATGAATGGTATATGCTGACGTGAAGTGTTGCAGTTCATACCCTCATGTATTTTCAAAAATGAAAGTTATTTTAGCTCATCTGAGCTGATTGCTCATTGATCTTTTCTGATCACGTTTTGTCTGGTATTTGTCTATCTGCGTGCTGCCTTTCCATCCAGCCCTAAAATTTTAATATTTTTTACTTCTTTGGAATCACTAAGCCAATTTCATTTAAACTTGTCATAAAGCATCCTTGGAAGAAGGGAATTTACATTGAGGACCATGTCCATTTCAAAGGGGAGATAATTAACAAAAGGCAAAGATAGGTTAGGGTCATTTAAAAATTTTCCCTTCTAGAACCACTGGGCCATAAAAGTTTAAATTTGCATGACATTTCCATGACATAGTGTAGATTCAAGTTTATTCAAATCAAAGGGGATAAGAATACGACCACAATAGGGATCATAGTTTTACATAAGAATGTATAGGTAGGAAGGGAACAATCTTTAATAACCTTGTTTTCAAGAGCCACTTGGCCAGAAAAGTAGAAATTTACATGAAGACTTTATGAAATAAAACAGATGTTATTTTGTTTAAACCATTGTGGGGCTACATTGGGTAAGGCTTGTTTTAAGGGGTATTGTGGGACTACACTGGGTTAGTCATGTTTTAAGGGGTATTGTGGGGCTACACAGGATTAGTAATGTTTTAAGGGATTCTGTGGGGGTACACTGGGTTGGTCATGTTTTAAGGGGTATTGTGGGGCTACAATGGATTAGTCATTTTTTAAGGGGTATTGTGGGGCTACACTGAGTTAGCCATGTTTTAAGGGGTATTGTGGGACTACACTGGGTTAGTCATGTTTTAAGGGGTATTGTGGGGCTACATTGGATTACCCTTGTTTTAAAGGGCATTGTTGGGCTACACTGGCTTTTTCATGTTTTAAGGGGTATTGTGGGGCTACACTGGATTAGAAATGTTTTAAGGGGTATTTTCGGGCTACACTGGATTAGTCATGTTTTATGGGGTATTGTTGGGCTACACTGGGTTACCCTTCTTTCAGGGGGTATTGTGGGGCTACACTGGATTAGTCATGTTTTAAGGGATATTGTGGGGTTACACTGGGTTACCCTTCTTTTAAGGGGTATTGTTGGGCTACAGTGGGTTAATTATGTTTTAAGGGGTATTGTGGGGCTACACTGGGTTTGTCATGTTTTAAGGGGTATTGTGGGGCTACACTGGGTTAGTCATGTTTTGAAGGGTATTTTCCGGCTACACTGGATTAATAATGTTTTAAGTGGTATTGTGGGTACCCACTCGGTTAGTAATGTTTTGTGGGGTATTGTGGGGCTACACTGGGTTTGTCATGTTTTAAGGGGTAGTGTGGGGGTACACTGGGTTAGTCATGTTTTAAAGGGTATTGTTGAACTACAATGGGTTACCCTTGTTTTAAGGGATTTTGTGGGGTACACTGGGTTAGTCATGTTTTAAGGGGTATTGCAGGACTACACTGGGTTAGTCATGTTTTAAGGGGTATTGTGGAGCTACACTGGGTTAGTCATGTTTTAAGGGGTATTTTCGGGCAACACTGGATTAATAATGTTTTAAGGGGTATTGCGGGACTACACTGGGTTCATCATGTTTTAAGGGGTATTGTGGGGCTACACTGGATTAGTCATGTATTAAGGGGTATTGTGGGACTACACTGGGTTAGTCATGTTTTAAGAGGTATTGTGGGACTACACTGGGTTACCCTTGTTTTAAGGTGTATTGTGGAGGTACACTGGGTTACCCTTGTTTTAAGGGGTATTTTGGGGCTACAATGGGTTACCCTTGTTTTAAGGGGTATTGTGGGGCTACAATGGGTTACCCTTGTTTTAAGGGGTATTGTGGAGGTACACTGGGTTACCCTTGTTTTAAGGGGTATTGTGGGGCTACACTGGGTTACCCATGTTTTAAGGGGTATTGTGGGGCTACAGTGGGTTACCCTTGTTTTAAGGGGTATTGTGGAGGTACACTGGGTTAGTCATGTTTTAAGGGGTATTTTGGGACTACACTGAATTAGTCATGTTTAAGGGGTATTGTGGGACTACACTGGGTTAGTCATGTTTTAAGGGGTATTGTGGGGTACACTGGGTTAGTCATGTTTTAAGGGGTATTTCGGGGCTACACTTGGTTAGCCATGTTTTAAGGTGTATTTTGGGGGTATACTGGATTAGAAATGTTTTAAGGGGTATTGTGGGGCTACACTGGGTTACCCTTGTTTTAAGGGGCATTGTGGGGTACACTGGATTAGTCATGTTTTAAGGGGTATTTTGGGGTTACACTAGATTAGTCATGTTTTAAGGGGTATTGTGGGGCTACAATTAAGGATTGAAGTATTACGTGCGGATATAAAGGGAGAATATATAAAAGTGTTATTCTCAAGAAAAACAGCTCCATGATTAGTCATATTGATTTTCAAGCATCCCTATGTAGTGAAAATGCAGGTTGGTACAAATCAGTCCCAGCTGCTCCCCCACCACAAAGTATTGTGGGGAGACAATAGGGGATCAAAGTGTGACATAAGTGTTGATAGGGATTTTTTTTGGAGAATATTCATCTCACGAACAGAAGGGTAATGATTAGTCATGTTAATATGCAATTATTTACACGCAGTTCAAATTCAAGTTTGTTCAAGTCAGGGGCCCTAATGGTAGGGTGGGACCACGATAGTAGATAAACGTTTTATATGAGAATATGCAGACAATTAATTTAAAGGAATTTTTTCAAGAGAAGCAGGGCCACATTAAATATATCTAAATGCAAATGCTCCCAAGTTGTGTTGATTCAATGTTCCCATTTCCCTGTGTGGGGGAGGGGAGGGGCATTGTTTTTTGTCCTGGATATAGGTCTATGCATAATTCTAATTTAACTTTTGAATAGTGAGTTATAAGACCCCCATTTTTCATATTTCCATTCTTTGAGACAAGACCTTTTTATGGCAGAGTTTGTTTGTGACCTTGACCTTAGAGATTGGTCTCCTTTTCAGAAAACTCAAATGTTTCCTGACGTTTCTCAGAAAAAAATCATGCTTGTTTTCTATATACATGTAGATATCCTTTGGCAAGACCTTAGAGAAAAACTTATTGTTAAGAAAACCTAACCTACTCAATATTTCCTAATATCAGTTAAGATAGAGCTTTCTTATTTTCTACATACTTGTAGATATCGTATGGAAAGACATTTCATTTCAAAGAATGATATCTGACTTTGTGACCTTGACTTTCTCCACAATAACAAGGTCATATTATCACATTATTTTTGTATTGGTATCGAGGCATCCCCATGTTGTGTGAATTCAAGTTGGTTTTGTCATGATCCTTTGGGGCTAAATTTGGGTCGACTATAGGACAAAAAGGCTTAGAAAAAAACCCATAACCGCTTAACAACAACAGGGTCAGGGTGACTCAGGTGAGCGATGTGTGTCATGGTGCCTCTTGTTTATGCAGAAAAGGGGTCAATTAAAATTATTCAGTAAATTATGTAGATCTATTTAAATGTATTAATTACATGATGGGAATGTTTATATCCAAAATGATGTAACTCTTGGAATATGTATTATGTAAAAATAAATGTAAATTCAATGATTGCTACTTTCCAGTTTCTCTAGCTTTATACTGTGTGTTTAATTTGAGATTGTATTCCTAAAGACCCAGACCCTCCACATCATGGACACACTAGGACTCAGTACTCAGCTAAAAGTACGACAATGTTCTCAATGTCAGAGGGACACTGAATTTTACTGTAACACATGTAAACGTGATCTGTGTTTACAGTGTAAAAAGAAACATGTTACAGAAAATAACACCAAATATCACAATGTAGTGTTCTATATAACTCGTCATACCGAGAGGAGTTTTACCACACAGTGTAAACTACGACAGTGTTCTCAATGTCAGGGGGACACTGAGTTCTACTGTAACACATGTAAACGTGATCTGTGTTTACAGTGTAAAGAGAAACATGTCATTGATCTAGATACCATATACCATGATGTTGTGATTTACCGTGAGAAGTTTAATTGTTTCCCTTTACGAGAGACCTGTGTCAGACATCCAAAGAGAAAATACAGAATGTTCTGTGATCAGTGTAACTATTCCGTGTGTAAGCGCTGTACAGACCACAGAACACACGCGCTGGTGGATCTTAGAACAGCCTATCAAACGAAGCGACAACAACACAGAGAAATCATTGACAACATCAGAAGTGAGACTCTCTATAACTGTCGTGTTCTCCTGGCAGGAATCCAAACTGATATCCAAACTTGTCCCCCACAAATCTGTCACCGTCAATCACAGATGTCAACAAAAGCCCAGAGACTGAAGGATCTGATTGACACTGTGGTATGTGATGTTCAAACAAGATACCGAGGTTTATTGATTGATAGAATACAACAACAGAAGAGAAAAATGAACAGACAACTTGTTCACCTACAGAACTATGAAGACAGATATGAACAATCAGCAAACAGAGCGGTACAATTCCTCTTGTTTATAAAGACCAGTCGTGTCCCCCAGATAAAGAACAGTCCTAGTCAGTTATTGAGTGTCATCACAGAAATCCAAATGACAACAGGAAAACGACAAGTAGGAATAGACGAGTGTGTGAAACTGATGTCCACACCTGTATTACACACGTCTGTCTGTGTGACAGGTGTTAGTCGTGTGTTACACATATCTCGTGTGATGTCAGACCGGGTCTGGGTCTCTGATAACAATCTCATCTTGACAGACACAACAGGAGACACTATACACCGTGTGACAGATATAATAACACCATTGTATAGAGGAGCACTACACACAGTGAACATTTCTGGTGAACTGATTTATATAGACAGTGATAACATCAACAAACTGTCTACAGACAATAAAACAATCACCAGACTGATACAGAGTACATCACCATGGTATCCACAGTGTGTGTACTGCTCCCCGTCCACTGGAGATCTGATGGTGGGGATGTATAAATATGAAACAAAGACAGCCAAGGTAACCCGGTACAACAGTAGTGGTCAACACATCCTGACCATAGAACACGACAACACAGGTCACACACTGTATAGTGTTCCTCTCTATATCACAGAGAACAATAACGGTGATATCATTGTGTCTGACTGGTCACGTCATGCTGTTGCGGTGACAGAGCGCGGGGGCAGACATCGATTCTCCTACACAGGACCTCCATCAGGATCATCACTAAATCCACTAGGAATCTGTACAGACGCGCTGTCACACATCCTGGTGTGTGATGGTAACACCGACACAGTACAGATGATTGACAAGGACGGTCACTTCCTGTCTCTGTTACTGATACCACACGGGATAAACCAACCACACAGCCTGAACTATGATGATAAAACTCACCTTCTCTGGGTCGGATCATGGTACACCAACACAGTGTCTGTATATAGATATCTACAGAGGAGGTACTCTCTGACTGGTAAGTACTAGTAGTACTGTAGTTTATTGTACTATATCAGTCAATATAAAAACACATGTTAATTACAGTGTGGTATATGATTAGATGCATTGTTTCGTTTTAATTACAGTGTGTGTTATAATTAGAGGTAGTGTTTAGTTTTAATTACTGTGTGAGTTATAATTAGAGGTAGTGTTTAGTTTTAATTAGTGTGTGAGTTATAATTAGAGGTAGTGTTTAGTTTTAATTAGTGTGTGAGTTATAATTAGAGGTAGTGTTTAGTTTTAATAACAGTGTGGGTTATAATTAGAGGCAGTGTTTAGTTTTAATTACAGTGTGGGTTATAATTAGAGATAGTGTTTAGTTTTATAATTACATTTTGTGTTATAATTAGAGGAAATGTTTAGGGTTAATTACAGTGTGTGTTGTAATTATAGAGTTAGTGTTTAGTTTTCATTAATTTGATTAATCAGTGTGGGTTATAATTAGATGTAGTGTTAAGTTTTAATTACAGTGTGGGTTATAATTAGAGGTATACATAGTGTTTAGTTTTAATTACAGTGTGGGTTATAATTAGAGATATTGTTTGATTTTAATGACAGTTTGTGTTATAATTAGATATAGTGTTTAGTTTTAATTACAGTGTGGGTTATAAATAAAGGTAGTGTTTAGTTTTAATTACAGTGTGGGTTATAATTAGAGGTAGTGTTTAGTTTTAATTACAGTGTGGGTTATAATTAGAGATAGTGTTTAGTTTTATAATTACAGTTTGTGTTATAATTAGAGGAAATGTTTAGGGTTAATTACAGTGTGTGTTGTAATTATAGAGTTAGTGTTTACTTTTCATTAACATGATTAATCAGTGTGGGTTATAATTAGAGGTAGTGTTTAGTTTTAATTACAGTGTGGGTTATAATTAGAGGTAGTGTTTAGTGTTAATTACTGTGTGGGTTATGATTTGAGGAAGTGCTTAATTTTAATTACAGTGTGGGTTATAAATAGAGGTAGTGTTTAATTTTAATTATAGTCTGGGTTATAAATTTATAGAGGTAGTCTTTAGTTTTAATTACAGCGTGGGTTATAATTAGAGGTAGTGTTTAGTTTTAATTACAGTGTGGGTTATAAATAGAGGTAGTGTTTAATTTTAATTACAATGTGGGTTATAATTAGAGGTAGTGTTTAGTTTTAATTACAGTGTGGGTTATAATTAGAGGTAGTGTTTAGTTTTAATCTCACTGTGGGTTATAATTAGTGGTAAAGTTTAGTACTAATTACAGTCTGGGTTATAAATTTATAGAGAGTGTTTAGTTGTAATTGCAGTGTGGGTTATGATTAGAGGTAGTGTTGAGTTTTAATTGCAGTGTGGGTTATAATTAGAGGTAGTGTTTAGTTTTAATTACAGTATAGGTTATAAATAGAGGTAGTGTTTAATTTTAATTACAGTATGAGTTATAATTAGAGGTAGTGTTTAGTTTTAATTACAGTGTGGGTTATAAGTAGAGGCAGTGTTTAGTTTTAATTACAGTGTGGGTTATAATTAGAGATAGTGTTTAGTTTTAATTACAGTGAGGGTTATAATTAGAGGTAGTGTTTAGTTTTAATTACAGTGTGGGTTATAAGTAGAGGCAGTGTTTAGTTTTAATTACAGTGTGGATTATAATTAGAGATAGTGTTTAGTTTTAATTACAGTGTGGGTTATAATTAGAGGTAGTGTTTAGTTTTAATTACAGTGTGGGTTATAATTAGAGGTAGTGTTTAGTTTTAATAACAGTGTGGGTTATAATTAAAGGTAGTGTTTAGTTTTAATTACAGTGTGGGTTATAATTAGAGGTAGTGTTTAGTTTTAATTACAGTGTGGGTTATAATTAGAGGTAGTGTTTAGTTTTAATAACAGTGTGGGTTATAATTAAAGGTAGTGTTTAGTTTTAATTACAGTGTGGGTTATAATTAGAGGTAGTGTTTAGTTTTAATTACAGTGTGGGTTATAATTAGAGGTAGTGTTTAGTTTTAATTACAGTGTAGGTTATAAATAGAGGTAGTGATTACAGTGCAGGATATAAATAGTGGTAATTAATGTTCAGTTTTAATTACAATGTGTTATGATTAGAGGGTGTGCTTAGTTTTAATTACAGTGTGGGTTATAATTAAATTTAGTGATTCGTTTTATTTACAGTGTGATGTACAATCAGAGTTTGTGTTTAATTTTAATTATGCTCCCCGACAAATTTCAGGATCATTGTTTAGAATTCTTTGTTTTCTTCAGCTAAATTTATGAATTTAAGAATGATAAAAATGATTATTTTCCCCAGCTGTCAAGAATGTAAATATCAGTGATATCAACACAGCTCTGGCTTGTGACATGTTGTATATTTCTGTAAAATGTTGTGTATTTCCGTAAAATGTTTTGTATTTCTGTAAAATGTTGTGTATTTTCCTGGAATGGCGTTAATTTCTGCAGCAGGTGTGGACAAAATCTACATTGTGTACTGTTTGACATTTAACATGTACATAACACCCAGTCTCTGTGTTGAATAGGTTTCATGATTTTAGGGTTCTATAGCTTACAAATCTGATTAATGAGTAAATTCACATATTTTGATGAATCCCCCCTCCAAAACACTGTGATTGTTGTCAAATACTAATGATAGAGTGTTTTACTGGTTATTTCAAAATAAAAGTGTTCATGTGACTTTAAATGTAGATTTATCAAAGATTTGTGCCACGTACTTTCATTAGAAATTGTGTAATCAAGTATGGTACTTGAAACAAGAATTCATATTAATCTCTTGAGTTTCAAAATCATTTCTGCAGCAGTGCTAATTTTCACTATATGATTCATTGAATAATACAATTTTTAGCGGGTGCAGTATTATCGGTATACCGGTGTACCAGTATTTTTCTGGTGTCGGTATGTTCTATGGTACATCAGGCAAAATATCACTATATATTCAAATCTGATAGATATAAACAAAAATATAAAATTGAATTAAAATAAAAAATATATATAAAACAAAAAATAATTAAAGAAATTTGTGTACGTAGTGACTCACTTTATAAGGTCACCTGAGTTAAGTCAGGTGACTTTTTGCAAATGGTTGTCGTCTGCCGTCATGCGTCGTCCGTCACTCGTTAGCGATTGAATATTTTTAACTTCTTGATAACTATCATTCCAATTCTTTTTAAATTTGGTATGAAGCATCTTTGGAACAAGGGGGACATAAATTGTAAATTTCAGCATTTCTTTACTCCTGGGGCCTTGGGGGCAGAACAAAAACTGCCCAAAATTGACCAATTTTCAAAATTCTTTTTTTAGAACGGCACATGTTTAAGTAAAACTAAATGCATTAAGATGTAAAGCAGGAAGGCTTCTACAAAATTGTCCATTTCATGATCCCCGGGGTAGGGGTTTTGACCCCAGGGTGGGTCCAATCTTAGTATTATAGTGTTTATATATGCAAGTTTGCTGATACTGTATAAAACTGTATAAAATCTGCATACTAAGGAATAGCAGAAAAAAGATGAACAAAAAATGGTGAATTTCACAACCCAGAGTTTTATTTCTAGGATGGGTCCAGATTAGTCATAATTATATTTTAATATTTTAATCTTAATACACCTATTATATTATGTGAAACATTTCATCAGTGTATGCACTGATGAGGGCATTGAAGTTGTAAGAACACATCTTGTTTTATACTTTTGCTGAATGTTAAAATTTAGCTTAGATATTCAGAATAGGAACTTTATCTAGATTTCATATAGCCTTTGGGAGGATATAGTGATAATTTTTCACCAGTACTCGGGCGACCGATAAGCATTAAAAAGCGATAATTTTATCATCAATGATATGAAAACATCAAAATAAAAAAAAAAAGAATAATAGAAAACATTTCATTAAGAAAACATTTAATATATGGTAGATTATTTTGAAAAGTCATAAACATATATATGCACAAAGCATTTCATATTGAGGCTTATAAATGTGAATGCAAGGTGAAGATAACGAACAGTGATCAATCTCATAACTCCTACAAGCAATACAAAATAGTTAGTTAGGCAAACACGGACCCCTGGACACACCAGAGGTGGGACTCCTTGTATTGGTTACGTATGGATTTTAATATTCAGGTGACTGTTGAGGCCCGTGGGTCTCTTGTTAGTTCACATGAACTTAAGTCTCAAGGTTTTCTGATCACCCGTTTTCTGTAATATATCAGGGTCCTTTTCAGATATTAGGAAATTTTATTTGGTATTTTAAATGGTCCTGGAATTACTTCATTTTTATTGTAAACATGCATTTCATGAAAGCCTAATTTTTCAGAGAATAAAAAGGAAAAGATAGTTGAAAGCATATTTTCTTAATTATTCACATTTTAAATCAAGTGTCCAAAAAGTGATGCCTGTTACATTGACATACAATATATTCCATTTTTGTGTAATTGATGAGTTTTTAACAGTCATAATCATGTTTTCATAAAGCAAATTTCTTTCCCAAACAATAAAATAAGAATTCTAGAGTAAAGAAATGGCCAAATGGTTTTAATTGTTCGTTTACAAAAAGTGATGGATATTACTGATAAATGGGGCAATATTTTTTTTATCAAAAATGTTTCACATAATCATGATGGTACAAAGATTCAAAACAAAAATTAAGTACACTTGTAATATTTGCAAGGTCTTTAAAAAGATTCTGTTCTCTATACATAGTTGAAATAATAGATATTATGCATTAATCTGTACTTTGCGTGTTTGGATATTACTATTGACAATTATCATTTTTCGTGATGTCTATTACTTAAAACACTTTGACAACTACCATGTTGTGATGCCTATTTCTTTTGAAATGCTTTAATTGCACTGCCGGAAGAAAGAATGATATAAAATATCAGTACAGGACAAATAGACGAAAACGAACAAATGTTTAACTGTTTTAATTTTTAAAAAAAAAATGCTTAATGTCACAAATTTCTTCATTTGATCCTCACGAATCTGAAATATAAAAAAAGTTTCAGTATTGTTAACTTCAATGATCCATTCAAGCAGAAAAGGAAATGTGTCTAAATTGATTTCATTTATAAATTAACAAATATTTATTGTTTTCTCAACACTCGTTCGTTCATTATATTTGACATATTTTTGTTGTCATGCTTACTCTGTCAAAACATAATTTCCAAAAAATAATTTTGTAATGCCACTCTGGCACACTCGCTACACACATTGAAATATGTGAATCTGTAACTAGTGATCAAAAATCTTATTTTACAAATAACTTTATATTCCATTAAGTTTGGAATTTAAAGATATCAATAAAACATGTACGGATATTACTTCTAAAATGTCAAAGGATAATGTCCGTGAACATCTCATGTGTCAAATAATAATGGCCGTTCACTGACTTATCTTGACATACTCTCGAAAGTGACGAAGAATATTTTTCTCTGCTTCTTTTCTATGAATAAATCCTTTAGCAATCGCAACTTCAAATATTGCATAGACACTGTCTTATTGTTAAAACTATCTATCATATTTTTGTGTGACGGCAATTACTTTGCTGAAAAAGTTGACCGACACGAAACTTACCTCCATAACTTTCTGCTAAACCAAGGTTGACAGGTTTCGGTGACGTAGTACACAGAAAATGGGACTCGGACGGATTTGGCAACAGATACAAACAGCCTCCGGATAGTTTGGAAGAATTATGACTATTTATACGCCTATTACAGAATTCACCGACACTGGGGTTCACCATTAAAATGAAGAATTTTAAATGTATCCAGTTTATAATCCTAGGTTTTTTGGTGTGATTGTGTTGTATATTGATATCAAAAGTTTTGCTGACATACTTTTGTTTTCTTTATCATCATTCAAACAAATAAATATCATGCCTACAAAATGTATCATTTTGACAGACATCGTAATAGGCGTATGCATCAGTTTTGACCAGGTTTTTCTAAAGTAATGGTAACAGATCTTTTATTTTTTTACAATGAAATTGAAAAGAAATTATTTATGAAATTAACTACTCAAAACTCTTTTTTTTTTTAAAAACTCATTAAATATGGAAAATTTGGTCATGATTGAAGTGCACTCATTTGCAACCAAAAATGGCTGCCGATATTCCTTGACAATTCAAGTTCAAATTAAACTTTTGTACACTATTTTTGATACATAGAGTATAGTATATTGTTTTTTGTCAGCATAAATAAATACAAACATATTAAAAACAATTATTAAATTTTACACATATTCTATGAAATAACTAAATTCAAAAAGTGATGGCAATTGTTATTTCCAAATATCTGAGAAGGACCCATCAGTCTATCTCTAAACTTTACACATTTTCAACCTTGTCTCCAGAACCACTGGGTTTCAATCAAACTTAGTACATAACAGCCTTGGGTAAATGGGATCCAAAAATGTGGAAATGAAGGGTCTAAGTTTGCAGTTAGGTTTTTAGCTCACCTGAGCAGAAAATTAGTTAACGTTTCTGATCGTCTGTCTGCCTGTCCAACAGCCTTGGGTAAATGGGATCCAAAAATGTGGAAATGAAGGGTCTAAGTTTGCAGTTAGGTTTTTAGCTCACCTGAGCAGAAAATTAGTTAACGTTTCTGATCGTCTGTCTGCCTGTCCGTCTGTTTAAACTTTTTACATGTTCGACCTTTTTCCCCAGAGCCACTGGGCCAATTTCAACCAAACTTGGCCAAAAGCATCCTTGTGTGAAGGGCTTTCAGGTTTGTTCAAATGAAGGGCCATGTCCTTTTCAAAAGGGAGATCATCACAAAAATGCAGAAATAAGGTAGGATCATTTAAAAATGTTCTCAAGAACCACTGGGCCAGAAAAGCTGATATTTACATGAATGCTTCCTGACATAGTGTAGATTTAAGTTTGTTAAAATCATGGCCCCCGGGAGGTTGGATGGGGCCACAATATGGGATCAAAATTTTACATACAAATATATAGGATAAATATTTAAAAATCTTCTCAAAAACTACTGGGACAGGAAAGTGGAAATTTATATGAAAGCTTCCTGACTTTGTGCAGATTCGAGTTTGTAAAAATCATGGTCCCCGGGGCAGGATGGGGCCACAGGGGGGGGGGGGGTTCAAAGTTTTACATAGAAATATATAGTAAAAATCTTTAAAAATCTTCTCAAAAACTACTAGACCAAGAAAGTGGAAATTTAGATGAAAGCTTCCTATTTAGTAACATGGTGCAGATTGAAATTTGTTAAAATTATGGCCCTGAGGGTAAAATGTGGTGACAATAGGGGATCAAAGTTCTACACATATATATATATATATATATATATATATATATAGGGATGGCATTTTGGACAAAACTATAAACAATGACAGTATGTAAGATATGACAAACACATTGAAAATACGCCACAGGTTCGACGTCGTCAATGACAAAACATTGAAAACATGGAATGGAAACGAGAAGAACTGACAATACTGTGTCTAGTACCATGGTTTTCGAATCAAAACCTCAGTCCACGTCCCCGAGTAATTATTGTGACACAATACAATAATCGTTTTTAATTTTAACTGTATATTAGATTTTTAAAACAAGTTATGTAAACCCAAACCGATATACCCGAATCCGAAGTTAAAAATTTAAAACCGACCCAGCCTGAACATTTTTGGAACTATGACAGCCCTCCACAATAGGGATGAAAGTTTTACATGCGAATATATACGGAAAAAATCTTAAAATATGAACCAATGTGAGTCTGGTAAGTGATGTTGCCTTTGAGCCTCTTGTTCTTCAACAGATCAAAATCCGACTTTTGTTAGCATTTTTTTTTAGGTTTGAAAGTTGATGTCGACTGTACACAATGTTCTTTAGTTAGAGTCCTTTAGATTTTCGGATTGTTGTGAAATCGGGAAGCAATGTTTTACAGAAGAGTACATACTTATATTACAGGGATTGGGAGTTACGACTTCACTTCAACATGGAGACGTTTTGTTTGTTATCAGCTTTTGTAGTTTACTCTAAGTGTTAGTTTGCTTTTCTATTTAGTTTTCGTTTCTATGTATAAATTCTATCGTCCTGAGGAAGGGAGAGGTCTACCCGAGAATTTGACAATTCACTGTTGTTCGTGTCGTTGGTCATTTCTAGTGCTTTTTATATCCTTTTTATTTGACCTCGTATCTTCTATTAGATCTGAAACTTGGATGTTGAGTGTATTTGGTTTTCGTGCATTAGGTGAAGATGAAGGTAAAACTTGATATAACTAATTACGCATGCAATCAACACTTCTAACGTTAGATTTAATATAATGCTCTCGGTTCAACAATTCTCATCTCAGAATTTTCCAGTTGGATACATTGCCATCCCAATTTTTGTCACTGAGAAATTTTGATGGCAAAGGTCAACTAGAATGTACATTATTTAGATTCATGTATAACTAATGATATGTATGTAGCACTGTATATTTGTAATGCAGTAAGTGGTACACTGGCCCCAGGCGAATGTCACATGCTACAAAATAAATCTTCTCACTATACAATTATTATACTACAGTAGTGTGGATGTGAATTGAATTAAACTCCTACATGACCAGTACGAATTGATACACAGTAATGCTTTTTTGTTATACATCAAAAAGAAAAAGCTACTGTCTGATCAAGTGAGCAATGTGACCCATAGGCCTATTGCCTTGAATATCAGGTCATGCAATGCATGATAAATGTAATTAAATGATTGAATCAATTTAAATAATTGATCAATCATTAATTACATTCATCAACATAGAATTGATGTTGTCTGTGGTAGGTAGGACCCATTTCTATAGGATTAAATGCTTAACCTCTGCCTCAGTTATAGACAAACTGTGACGAGATTGCTAGTGATCAGTTTTCTTTTGGAGTAGTGATACTCAGATGACCGAGTGGGCATGTTAGTCTCTTGGCATGTGATTTAGGGTTTGTGATTGATTACAATCTGTGTTTTTTTTTATACCCTTAGACTATCTAGACAGTGAGGAAGAGGATGCCAGGGGAAAATCTGACTCTGATGACGAGAACACCAGGGGAAAATCTGACACTGATGACAAGGACACCAGGGGAGAATCTGACACTGATGACAAGGACGCCAGGGGAAAACCTGACTCTGATGACAAGGACGCCAGGGGAAAATCTGACACTGATGACAAGGACGCCAGGGGAAAATCTGATGACAAGGACGCCAGGGGAAAATCTGATGACGAGGACACCAGGGGAAAATCTGACTCTGATGACAAGGACGCCAGGGGAAAATCTGACTCTGATGATGAGGACGCCAGGGGAAAATCTGACTCTGATGACGAGGACGCCAGGGGAAAATCTGACTTTGATGACAAGGACGCCAGGGGAAAATCTGACTCTGATGATGAGGACGCCAGGGGAGAATCTGACACTGATGACAAGGACGCCAGGGGAAAACCTGACTCTGATGACAAGGACGCCAGGGGAAAATCTGACACTGATGACAAGGACGCCAGGGGAAAATCTGATGACAAGGACGCCAGGGGAAAATCTGATGACGAGGACACCAGGGGAAAATCTGACTCTGATGACAAGGACGCCAGGGGAAAATCTGACTCTGATGATGAGGACGCCAGGGGAAAATCTGACTCTGATGAGGAGGACGCCAGGGGAAAATCTGACTTTGATGACAAGGACGCCAGGGGAAAATCTGACTCTGATGATGAGGACGCCAGGGGAGAATCTGACACTGATGACAAGGACGCCAGGGGAAAACCTGACTGATGACAAGGACGCCAGGGGAAAATCTGACACTGATGACAAGGACGCCAGGGGAAAATCTGATGACAAGGACGCCAGGGGAAAATCTGATGACGACACCAGGGGAAAATCTGACTCTGATGACAAGGACGACAGGGGAAAATCTGACTCTGATGACAATGACGCCAGGGAAAAATCTGACACTGATGACAAGGACGCCAGGGGAAAATCTGACTCTGATGACGAGGACGCCAGGGGAGAAAATGATCCTAAAACATGTTGCCAGCGGTGAATCTTGGTGTAGATGTAAGAATTAATTTTCCCAGTGGTGTCACATAATTTTAAAGTTAAAAATGGCTTTAAAATTTTAATATGCAAACGTACAAAACATCAATTTCAAATTTCAGTGTGTTTTTACACTTAAGGAAACGCTAATTTTGTGACTCCTGCATTCTTTAGAAAAGTGTTTTCTCGCAAGTTTATAAAAATGATTTAATGATTGTATTTTATGTTTTACAGGTGACATACGATTGCCATTACCATTCCTTCAGCCAATAAATCTGATCTACATTTCCTCATCTAGTGATGGTGGACATTGATTACATTTCCTCATTTAGTGATGGTGGACACTGATTACATTTCCTCATCTAGTGATGGTGGACGCTGATTACATTTCCTCATCTAGTGATGGTGGACGCTGATTACATTTCCTCATCTAGTGATGGTGGACATTGATTACATTTCCTCATCTAGTGATGGTGGACGCTGATTAAATTTCCTCATCTAGTGATGGTGGACACTGATTACATTTCCTCATCTAGTGATCAGGAAAATTGATTACATTTCCTCATCTAGTGATGGTGGACACTGATTACATTTCCTCATCTAGTGATGGTGGACGCTGATTACATTTCCTCATCTAGTGATTGTGGACACTGATTACATTTCGTCATCTAGTGATGGTGGACATTGATTACATTTCCTAATCTACTGATGGTGGACCTTGATTACATTTCCTCATCTAGTGATGGTGGACCTTGATTACATTTCCTCATCTAGTGATGGTGGACATTGATTACATTTCCTCATCTAGTGATGGTGGACGCTGATTACATTTCCTCATCTAGTGATGGTGGACACTGATTACATTTCCTCATTTAGTGATGATGGACGCTGATTAAATTTCCTCATCTAGTGATGGTGGACACTGATTACATTTCCTCATCTAGTGATAAGGAAAATTGATTACATTTCCTCATCTAGTGATGGTGGACACTGATTACATTTCCTCATCTAGTGATGGTGGACGCTGATTACATTTCCTCATCTAGTGATGGTGGACACTGATTACATTTCGTCATCTAGTGATGGTGGACATTGATTACATTTCCTCATCTACTGATGGTGGACCTTGATTACATTTCCCCATCTAGTGATGGTGGACACTGATTACATTTCCTCATCTAGTGATGGTGGACACTGATTACATTTCCTCATCTAGTGATGGTGGACCTTGATTACATTTCAGCATCTAGTGATGGTTGACACTGATTACATTTCCTCATCTAGTGATGGTGGACATTGATTACATTTCCTCATCTAGTGATGGTGGACACTGATTACATTTCCTCATGTAGTGATGGTGGACACTGATTACATTTTCTCCTCTAGTGATGGTGAACACTGATTACATTTTCTCATCTAGTGATGGTGGACACTGATTACATTTTCTCATCTAGTGATGGTGGACATTGATTACATTTCTTCATCTAGTGATGGTGGACATTGATT